>NW_023605194.1:21215322-21399943 GCF_014898055.3 Talpa occidentalis
TATTCTCTCAGCAGGGGTAAGGGCAGTTCCACTGTAGAAGGGCTGTGTGCTAAAGTAGGAGAGGGCTTGTGCCTCCTTCTAAATGATCATTTTTCTTTTTCTTTTTTTTTAAGATTTGTTTTTATTTATGCATACAAGAACTGGGTGTAGGTCAGAGGTGCAGGGGGTGAGAGGATTCACCAGAGACAGAGTGGGAAGCAGAATAGGTGGATCTACCGAAATACACTGCTGAGGGGAGCAGCAGGGGAGACAGGAGAGGTCTGCTGCACCATGTGGGTCAGCTCCCTGGCCGGGGATCGAACTCATGTTGCAGAGACTGCTGATAGCTTGAGAGTGCTGAGACTTTAACCCCTTGTGCCACCAGGGAAGCCCATAAATGATCATTTTTCTCAGAGAAACAACAGGACTGTTATGCAATTTGCATTCAAATAGCAATCTGAAAAATAGAGGTGTTAAGTTGGTATTTAATGTCATCCTGTAATTCTTTTAAATGAAGGGAAGGACACCTTTGGTTCTTTAAAACTGATGTTTTATTAAAAGATTGGTTAAAAAAAGGAAAAAAATACACCCTAAAAAAATCACCCAAACTAAATAAATAAAACTGGAGTATGTGTGTGTGGGTGTGTATATGTATGTATGTGTGTGTGTATGTATATGTACGTGTGTATGTTTTACACAACAGATTAGGGCACAGATTAGTGACGTTTTGGTCAAGGACAGTCCACATGGATGGCAATGGCCCCACGAGGCCAGCCAGCCAGCCTGGGCGTACAGTGGGCTGTACCATTCGTTTTTGTGTAAGTATATCCTGTGACTCTCTAATAACGCATTGCTCATTAAGTGATGTGTGGCTGTAATGTAGTTAGTGGCTAAAAATGTGGGCTCTGTCGCCCTGAAAGTAGTATCTGTGAACAGTCTAATATGAAGGTGCTACTAATAAGCCGACTTTGGAAATGCTAAGAGGGACAAGAAGAATTTAATTCACAAAATGGAAAAAAAGTGGAGGATGGAAATAATAGCATGAACATGTATAAAAACAGAAAACTAGAAAGAAAGGCATGTGGAGTGTGGAATGAGGAAATGTTTTATGGAGCAGACTATAAATGGAGATCAAAAGTAGAACAGAAGGTGGGGCCTCTCTGGTGGTGCAAGGGGATAAGTCACAGCACTATGACGCTATCTGAAGCCACTGCAGCACGAGTTCAATCCCCAGCCAGGGAGTTAACCCACGTGGCGCAACAGACCTCTCCTGTCTTGCCTGCTGCTCCCCTCAGCAGTGTATTTCAGTCAGTCTACCTGTTCTGCTCCCCACTCTGTCTCTGGTGAATCCTTTATGTATGCATAAATAAATAAATCTTTTAAAAAAAGTAGAACAGACGGTGTTTGGAAGGTTTGGAGAAATGGTGATTAAACGGAGTTAAGATGAGGCCTTGGCTGGAAATTGGCTGATACAAATCTCTCACTGCCATCTTTCCCCTAGGAATGCAAGACTTTAATTATCTCCACACCAACTGCTTTGAGATCACACTGGAACTGAGCTGTGACAAGTTTCCCCGCCAAGAGGAATTACAGCGCGAGTGGCTGGGTAATCGGGAAGCCCTGATCCAGTTCTTGGAACAGGTAAAACCCTGTTCCTTAATAGGAACAGGTTACAGAAGGAGAAGTGTTTTCTGATGGTGGGTTAGGTTTTGTGTGTGGTTCCGGTCTGAGTCTCGTATAATCAGATCTGACTCAGTACAGTCACGCATCACATGTTCTGAGAAATGCATCTTTAGGCAATTTTGTTGTTGTGCAAATGTCATTGAGTGTAATTACACAAACCCAGATGGTATAACTTATCTGCTGCACACCTAGGCTAGCCGGTGTAGCCTATGGACACCACTCTCGTACATGTTGTTCAAGACATCCTCAGGTGAGGCTGGACCATACAATAGATCTGGATTCTTCTATCAGTGATTCAACATGATTGAGCTATACTGCCTGTCGGAAACTGTGCTATATCCTGGGGATTGTAAATGAACAAGTGTCCCTGCCCATGAGGAATTTATATTCCAGAGAATATCATCTGCATGGTCTAAAGGTAGACAGTAACCAAGATAACAAAATAAACTGTACAGCATATAAAATGCAAAATGCTATGAAAAAGGCCTTAAAGAGATGATATTTAAACAACGTAAAGGAAGTGAGGGAGAGAACTATGCAGATGTGAAAGGGGGAACTCTCCTGATGAGGAACAGCAAGTCTCAAGCTGCACACAGCACGGAAAGGCAGCTCAGCCTCGCTAGTCACCAGGGAAATGCAAGCCAAGACCATGAGGACATACCTCCTCCTACTTTCTAAGATGGCTGCTATAAAAAAAATTTTTTAAACAATGACAGAAAATATCAAATGTTAGCAAGGATTTGGAAAAGTTAGAACTTTTGTGCATTGCTAGTGGGAATGTATGGTGCAGCTACTCTGAAAAACAGTGTGGAAATTCCTCAAAAAAATGAAAACTTCCCTAAGATTCTACAGTACCACTTCTGGGCATAGATCCAAAAGAACTGAAAGTAGGATCTCAAAAAGATACTCAGACATTTATGTTCATAGCAGCATCATTCACAGTAGCCAAAAGTGCCCATTGATAGCTGATTGAATAAAATGTGATCTGTGCCCATAATGGAATATTACTCAGCTTTTCAAAAGAAGGCAATTCTGACACAGGCTACAACATGAGTACACCCTGAGGGCTTATGATAAGTAAAACGAGGTAGTCACAAAAAGACAAACACTATTATTTCAGGCAGAAATGGGGAATCACTTAATGGGTACCATGTTTCAGTTTTGCAAGATGGAAAAGTTCTGGAGATTGGCCATGCAAAATGCAAATATACTTAACACAGTTGTACCGAGCACTTAGGAATGGTTAAGATGGAAAATTTTATGTTAATTGTATGTTTTCACTATTAAAACCTTTTTATTCCATTAAAAAAAAAAGACCAACAAGGCCAGAACACGAGTGTGTCTGGAACAATCATGAGAATAAGGATGAGGGCAATGGGAGATGAGATCAGAGAACTCCCTGAGGCTGGAGCTTTATAAACTGTCCCTCATACTTTAGCTTTTGCTATGAGTGAGTGGGATTTTGGGCAGATAAATGATAAGATTTCACTTAGATACTGTAACAGAATCATTTTGCTTTATTGAGAAAAGATTATTGGGGATAGAGAGGTGCAGAAAGACTAGTTAAGGGTCTGTTACCATGGTCTTTGTGAAAATCAAAAGCAAAAGCATATGAGAAAAAGCTTTGAGGACTCTTAAACACTGTGCAAATACTTTAGGGTCAGAGCTATGCACAATAACATTTTTTTTCTACAGGTACACCAAGGCATCAAGGGAAGGGTGGCAGATGAGAATAATAATAACCTCCGAGACACTGTCATTTCTGTCGATGGGATTAACCACGATGTCACTTCAGGTAGGTAGCCACTACTTGGTGGGGTGAGAAGGAAGCTTCACCTCCTCGTCTACTTCAGCATAATCAGGAGGCTAGTTTGTGAGTGAGTGAGATGAGCAGAGATGGCGAGTGGGGGTGCAGGATTGGAGGAAGGAAGCATAATAGAAATGGGAATGATGGATTAAGAGGCAAGGACCAGTAGGATGTAAATGTAATGTCTTCAGCATTCAGGAGTCACTGCCTCCTATAGCTTTTTTGGGGTGTTTTCTGGCTTGAGCTTATCAATGGCTGAAAGGCTGGAATGAAATGGGTTAGAAAAAGGAGAAGAATATAAAACTGTTGTTTAGTCTTATCTCTATCACAGCATTTTGCTAAACCGCCATCCAGAGAAAAGTAGCAAGATTCATTCTGTGGGCTTACTGCACAGCAAGATTGATGGTGGAGGCAGATCTTGTTGGAGCCATCTTGGAGCCTTCTAAATATTTCATGGTACAGCAGTATAGCAAACTGACCCAGACTGGTTTGATCATGGACAACTCCTAGGTGTTTTTTGTTGTTGCTGCTGTTTGTCTTTTTTTTTTTTTTAAGATTTATTTATTTATGCATACGAGAACTGGGGTATAGGCCAGAGGTGTGGGGGTTGAGAGGATTCACCAGAGACAGAATGGGGAACAGAACAGGCAGACTGACTGAAACACACTGCTGAGGGGAGCAGTGGGCGAGACAGGTGGGGTCTGCTGCACCATGTGTGTTGCTTTGCACCCTGGCCAGCCAGGTATCGAACTGTGCTGCAGAGGATGCGGATTGCTTCATAGTGCTGTGCTTAACCCTTTGCGCCACCAGGGAGGCCCCTGTTTGTCTTGTTTTTAATGTTTTGTACCACAACCTCAATACCAGCAAGGCTCAGAAACATTTTACTACACAAACCCTCATTAGCACATAAGCATTTTATAGTCTGTTTAAACCAGATGAAATATCAACTTTAAAAAACACATCAATTTTAAGGTGATTCCAACCTATCTTACATGAAAGGTTAATTCACAGCAAAGGGAAAAATATTCTAGAGACAGCCTTTTGTAATTCACAGGCTACACACACCAAGAATCCTCCAACACAATGGCTGGACTCAGATCTGTTTAGAGTCCAAACCTAGGGCATCCCTGAGGGTTTCCAGGCTTGCTAAATTATTATACATTGTGCGTGCAACAGTTGGGAATATCTGAAACATTCTAACCAAACATTCTAAACTCATTTCATCAGTGAAAGAACTCATTGCTAATTTTCATTACGCTGTTGAGCAAAACATCAATGTTGATGAGGCAGAGATATAGCTGATGGCCTCATCATAGAGCATCTGGTGAGCTGGCCACTCCTGCATGTCAACTCCCAATTAAAAAAAATGGCAGCCCCCAGGGTATAACCTAACGTATCCAACATGTGCATAATAGCACACTGCCTTTAAGGTGTTTCAAGTAAATTATACACATTTACTAGGGGACAGACAAGAGGCTTCCTTATTATTTATTATCTGTCCTATTTTTAATCTCATTTATTATTTCTATTATTCATTGCTGTCTACGTAAAAGAAAATTTAAAGGTATAGTCACAATTGATTCTAAAGACATATAAAGTCATTAGCCAAATGCTGTATCCGTGCCATAGAGAAATTGGCTTTCTGTTGAATTTTAGCTTTCCTTTAGCACACTTTTGAAAATGGAAGAAATATTAAAAATAGGATTGTCAAAATTAGACCTAGAGTAGTCATTCAGTCTAGCCCTCCTACTCAATATAAGACAATACTGATGGCTGGTTGTCCCGTCTAGGGCCACCATGTGCATCAGTACAGGTTGTACACTGCACAATGTATAGCTTTGCCAGAGCTCCTCATTCAGTCTTTGCTTAAGTGTCCATAATTTCATTAAGCAGTCCGTTTCTTTTTCTGGTAGCTGTTTGTCATAATAGTTTGACTTTTATCTAGAGAAATCTTTCTCTCTGCAACTTAAACCCATAATTTGCATTCGCCTTTCTCTAGGTAGATACCACTTCTTCAGTGACTTTTCCAGGTGAAACCTTCAACCTTTCTCTAAGTGACCCATTACTGGACATGAGTTTACTTTAAAATACAAGATCTAAAATTAAATACAGTATTCTCGGTGCAGGGTACAGAAACTTCTGCTTCCCAGAAGCTGAGGCCCATTCTCTGTTCGGTTCCACAGCCTACAGTTCTTTCAGATCCTGACCAGCTTCATCAGATTATTAAGGGAAGTCAAGCCTGTGGTCAGCTAAACAATCAGGTTGCTTTTCATGTCAAAGCCCCACAGGGGCAGATTTCTAATCAGCAGACTGAGTTTTATTTTTGTTAACTCTTAGGAGATGATGGTGACTACTTCCGGCTGCTGCTTCCAGGCACTTACACTGTCACTGCCACAGCACCCGGGTATGTCCCAGAGACTGTGACTGTGACCGTGGGGCCTGGGGAGCCCCAAGAGGTGAGTTAGCCTGGCCTTTGCAGAGCACACTGTAAAGATCAGTTACAGAGTCACACAAACAGAGGATTTCATAGTTCTGATCCGAGCCCAAGATTTCCTCTTTCACTATTAAAAACAAAATCATTGCTCTCAGTGGCTAAGTTTTTCCCTGTCACTCTCCTGTTCCCTCCTCTCGTGCTTCCTTTTGGCTTTTCCTTCCATGTGACACAGCACAATGATGAACAGCACTGTCTGATTCTAAATCCGATTCGTTTGTCCACAGACCCTGGGCAAATGCCTAGTGTCTGTCCCCTCAGCTTCTTCCTCTATAAATTGGTGATAACAGTACCTCCTCCGTCAGAGGCTGGGATGAGAAAGTGCACACAATGCACCTAGTACAGTGCCTGACACGTGCAGAGGGCTCCCCGAATGCTAGACATGTGCAGAATGCTCCTGAAATGCCAGCTTGTGAATGTCAGGAACCTTCCAAGTTACAGGCTCCGGCGTCCTGTGGGTTCCTTCTTCCATGCCATTAGCCAGGACCACCCCCAGGTGGCGCTGTCCCCTTCTGGTGGCTTGTGTTTGCCACCTCAGCACAGAGCCAGCTGCTCTCCAGCCCTCCTCAACCGTCCGTGGCTTTCTTTTATAAGTATGGTGAAGGGGAAGGACATTTTTTGGTCTACAGCCTGTCCATTTTCTAGCTTTGGTCATGCTAGATTAGGATCTCAGAGCTGAGGGGGCCCAGCGGTCATGGATGAGGAAGGGTAACGTGGATATCCCACTCTGTGAGCCTCTGAGCCTTACTTCCCACACGTCAGCTCTCCCCTAAACACTTCCCTCTGTCCTGTCCCGTCTTGACACACACCAGCGCCCCCAGACCTTCCTCCCCTTCCCAGTCAGTGCACAGAGGCCAGGCAGCTTGTCCTCTCAGACTCCGTCATGGGCACCACTGGCTGTGACTCTGTGTGAGACCCTCTGTGAGAGCTTCCAGATGATCTTGTTGAAGTTTCACAAGAACCCTGTGAGGTAGAGATAATGACCCCCATTTTTGGCTGAGGAAACAGAAACTTGAAGAAGGTGAGAAGCTTGCCCAGCAGCACACGGCGAGTAGGTGGGGGAGAGTGATACCCTGTCGGGCTTTCGTGGCCAGTGTGCTCGGGCCTCGTGCTCAGCTCTCAGCCTGTGTTTGGATCACCCAAGGGTCAGGGCGAAGAGTTCTCTCAATGCTTTAGCAGTTCCTCTGAAGTTTCTAGATAGCTCTGCCTCTCACCTCTCCTGTTGCCTCCTGCCCATCTCCTGCATCATAGAAATAGCTCTCACTTGCAGATGCGGGGAGCAAAGTGTCATTTCTCTTGCAGCCTGTTAGCTTGTGCCAGCTTCCAACCAACACATCCTCCTTCCCTATTTTCCTCTTAGGCTCCTGGTCCTCATGTTCCCTCAGACCAGGGGCTGCCAGGCAGCGGCACACGCGAGCCTTGCGCTGCAGGCAAGTCTGTTGCATGCTCAGGGCAAACCGCCTTGGTCATGAGTCACATACTCTGTTTCACAAGATTCACTGCCTGTGTCATGTCTCCTTCAAATAAATGAACATGACCCACCATTATGTCAAACGTAATTCATGGAAAAACCGACTTTTGGGTGCAGTTCCCAGACACGGTAGCACCTAAGCGCCATGTATGGATCCCAGCAGACTGTCCTTCTCATTCTAAAGCAGAAATCCACCTGGCTGGGGAAGGGAACAGTAAAGATCACCTACTAGGGCTTTTCATGGTGCAGTGGGGACTTTTTTGAACACCTCCCAGAGTCCAGTGCTTCCCTCTTCACTTTCCCCCACAGCTTTCCAGATTTCATGCCCCTTTCATTTTCCTTGGTTCTTTCCTCATTTTGTCATCTCTTCTCTCCTCCTCTTCGCTCCTCCTGTCTCTCCCTCCCCCACCCTCGATGCCCACCCAGCCCCTCGTCCTGATCCCCTTATTGCTACATTATAGGAACCAGTCACTGATACAGCGCACTTGGCTCTGATTTCCCCACTTTGGGAGTCAGCAGAAAAGCTGATGGGGCTTTGGTGGAAGGGGCAGTTAATGACCCCAAAGGAAGATCTCTCACTAGAGGTGTTTCAGCTCTCAACTGGCTTCAGCAGCTCAAGCTGTCCCAAAGGCCAGATGGTTGGGGATGTCCCAGGGGCGTGTGTCAGATGGCTATCCAGTTCCTTCTCTCTTCACATCCTGGTATGGCCCTACTGCTCCTCCAAAGCCAGCCCACACCACACTTATCCATCCAAAAACATCTTTACATCGGCACGCCGTGGCTGGAGGGAAGTCTCCATATATTTCTGGAGACAATGCTTTAGTGCATATGGACATTTAGAATTTAAGGACTGGCAAGCTACCTACGTCATCTACATAGCTGTATTTCCCAACAGGCAAGGCAGTCTGAGGCGTTGTTGGCAAGATCGAGCACACCTGTGACTCAGGGCCCTCGCAGAAGGGGCTCTTCTGGCCCTGCTGTTGCTCTTGTCCCAGCAACAATATCGGTCAAATCATGGTTGGAAGTGGAGATACCATTTTTCCCGATACATATGAAATAAATGTAGATTAAGTTCATCCAGATATACCATATGTATCACCAGTGATTATGATCCACTTCGGGGGGGATATTAGCCAGTCCTACTGACACCACCGATGCTGCGCTGTTGGGTTGTTGCCATGATAATTCTCCGTAGTCCCCGGCCCTCAGGAGCCAGACCGTGGAGGAACACAATTCCTGCTCTTCCCCCAATTTTAATTCCAAAAAGTGGAAAACTCATTCCTATACTCTCCAAGTGACTTCCATTTTTTTTTTTTCTTCTTTTTTCCAGGTTAACTTCTACCTCAAGAGAAGCATCCCTCAAGCAACTCCCACTAGGACAGCTCCTGACTCAGTGTATGAGGACAGAGTTTTACAAAAGAAAGTACAGCCACGGGTAGCTAGGAAGAGAGACAGGGGTGTGAAGTAGCCCCAGAGTCCCTGCCTGAAATCTGCAGTGCTCAGCACTTTAGAAAGCCTTTATTTCTGTTCTGCAATCAGATGAAGCTTTCTTTCTGTTTTGTTATCTGGGACATTTTTAAATGTAAACAAATTCAGAACAGATCAGAATGGCCCCTGTGTCCCAGAGGCAAGGACTGTGCCACAATAACGTACACTTAGCGTGCTCAGTAAGGTTTTCCAATTCTCGGGTCTGGTTTATGTCCAGAAGGCTCCGTGCCAGTCCAAGACTGGTTCTGGCTGGTTGGCCTGTAACGTAGCTGGCACTCAATAAAGCTTTCTGAATGGATGGGTGAAATGCTGAGATGATCCATCATTAATGTTGTTCCCATAGCAAAACCAGGTGACCAGTTCTTCTGAAATCCCAGAGGACCAGGTCAACACCAGCCAGTAGTTTCTCAATAAAAAAAAAGGATTTCACACACAAATACCTGGTCCCACTGCTATCTGTTTTTGTACTTGGGCTTTTTATTTTATTTCATTTTTTTATATTCAAAAGGGCAGCTTTATTATTTAAAAAAAAAAAGGAAGGTGGGCCTCCGGTGGCGCAGCGGTTGAGCGCGGGGTTGCGAAGCTGCCCGCGGCCTCTGCATTGCTGGTTCGATCCCCAGCTGCTCCCCGGCCACCGGAGGAGGGTCCCACATGGCACGCAGACCTCTCCTGCCACCTGCTGCTCCCCTCAGCAGTGTACTTCGGTCCTTCTGCCTGCTCTGCTCCCCGCTCTGGCTCTGGTGAATTCTCTCACCCTCCCGCACTTCTGACTGTACCCAGTGCATGTATAACCAACCAACCAAACAAACAAACAAACAAACAAACAAACAAACAAACAAATAAATAAATAAATAAAAGGAAGGGAAGTAAGGGATGCTTGTGCAGACACAAGCGGGCAGAAAGAGCTGCCCCTGAAAGAGGCCTGCATGGTCTCAGGCCAGCAGGCTGGGTCGGAGAGCTGCCTCTGCTGCTTTGCAGAGGGAGGTTGGTGAAGAGAAACACCTGCCTAGGTACAGGTGGGCAGGAGGGCTGTTATCATACTTGGGTGTTTTTAAAGAGCTTGTGCCTTTCAAGACATTTTCTGGGTATGTAAGTATAATGCAGATGCCTCTGTGCAGTGGTTCTGTCCAGACCCTGTCACTGTGATAGTTACAGCACCTGAATGACTTCCCCAGAATGAACCCACTCTACTAAAGTGGGTGTCACTGAAGACTTCGTGTGGTATTTCACTATATGGCTCACAAGTCCACACCCACACCCACCCCCTCAATTAGGCATGGGAGGGTCCCCAAATCCCCTATCCCTGAGGCTTGTTAAGGGTTCTTTACCATGCACCCTGTTTCAGGTCTCAGCCTCAGTTAATAAGCAGGGCAGGCTTCCCCCTCCCTCCCCAGTTAACTCAGCCCTTTCTTAACATCAGGCAAATTAGCTCCTCTCAACAAGTGTCCCACACCCAGCCGAAACCAGAACCAAGTGATGCTCGGTGACCCCCTGCCCTCTGCAGGAGGCCTTCCAGGATTAGGATGAACACGTGATTTTTTTCTGTTACTTGAGCCATCTCCATCTGTGGTCAGAAGGAAAACAAGAGAAACGTATCTTTTCCCCATTTAGAAAGAGTATTCTCTCCTCAGGTGACTTATCCTTTCTCTACATCTTTCCCTTATTCCCGATTTTAATCCCATGTTCCTTGTTTCCCTTCTTGTTATAAAAGAGCAGCTACTTGGGAGAGCTCTTTTCTTTTCTTTTTAAAGATTTATTTATTTTTGCATACAAGAACTGGGGCACAGGCCAGAGCTGTTGGGGGGAGCGATGAGAGGAGTCACCAGAGACAGAGTGGGGAGCAGAACAGGCAGATTGAAATATACTGCTGAGGGGAGCAGCGGGCAAGTCAGGAGAGGTCTGCTGCGCCATGTGGGTTGCTCCCTGGCCGGGGATTGAACTTGTGCTGCAGAGGCTGCGGGTAGCCTCACAGGTTGCGTCTTAATTCCTTGCGCCACCAGGGAGGCCCCATTGGGAAGGCTCTTTTCACTTCTGAACAGAACTGATTTTGAAAGTAGAGTCTCATTGCCTTCCTTGGCTCAGCCACATACTTTCATTCACTCATTCATTCACTCATGCAGAGGGCGTTTACTGAGTCCTTGCTTTCAATAAATGCAGAGAATACAAATAAGATACAAGCCAGCACTCTCAGGACGACCGGGTCTAGGAGACAATAGGTCATCTTACTGCACTGTGATCATTGCTGATTCAGTAAACTCCGAGGTGGGGTCAGGGAATCTGTGAGAAGGGCCCTCCTATAGTCTTGGGAAGATCTGGAAAGTCACTCCTGAGTGGGAAGTGGGGGAGCAGTAGGCCGAGGAGCTGCAAGTGCAGAGGGTGTGGAGGCTGGAGAGAGGGCAGTATCTGGGAATCAGGAGAAATGCACTGTGGCAGGAGTGAGTGAGCTGGTGGGAGCAAGAGCTCCAGCAGGGTAGAGGACCAGGTCTTGAAGGACCTTTGAACCACATTACAGAGTTTGGACTTTATCCCGGGAAGAACAAGGAGTCATTGAAGGGCTCTCCTGTAGGGAGTGGCTGACCAGATTTAGAAGGCTCTCTCTGGCCGTAGCCTGAGGGTTGGCTGGAGCAAGGGCAAGGCTGAGTCAAGCAGGAGCTGCTGACCGCCAGAGAGAAGGTGGCCTGGACCCAGCAGGGCCACAGCAGTGCAGAAGCACCAAGAGTTCTCTCCTGCTTATCGGGAGAGCTCCCTACCTGGCGCCGGGGCTTCACCACCGTGTCAAGGTGTTCTGTTGAAGACTCTGAGTTCTGCCCAGATCCTCCTGTCATGCTGCAGATTTAAAGGCATTACTGGTTTTTAAACCCTAAAAACTACTCTGAGTAAAAGTCACTCAAGCTGGAATTACACAGTCAGAACACTTATGGAAAACATAGCCTCTGGCCTTAACCCTACGAGACAATTTCTCGGCACATCAAGGAAGGATGTGCTAATAGGGGACAGAGAGGAAGGGGTCACAGACCAAGAAGGGAGGGCTTCTGAGTGGAGTCTACCACTTTCCTGCCGGGCCCCTTACTATTTTATACCTGCATATCGGCTCGCAAAGAGAAAATCTACACAGAACGCCAGCCAAGGTAGATGGTGCTCCCTGAGGAGAGAGAAGGCTGTGGTGAAAGGCATAGGTTTTAGGCTCTGCGCACCTGGACTTTGACTGTAGTTCTGTTTGTTATTTGTTGTGTGACCCTAACCAAGTAACTTAGCTTCTCTGAGTCATTGTTACTCACCTGGAAAAAATGGAGCTAATAACTACTTCTCTTGGAGTCTGTGAGGATTGAAAGTAATACTCATGAGCCAGTAGGGCGGAGACTGGGGCGCTCCTCAGGGGGTTTTCACTCCTGGGGCTGGCTAACTGTAAGCAGGGTCTGACCCAGACACCAGGATTTCGGATTGCAAAGAGGAGTGAGTGAGGCCATTTCCTAATGGGCTGGACTACCCCCACCCTGCATTATTTTATTTTTTTACTCTCATGTGCTAGAAAATCTTTATTAGTTCCTTATCCTTTCTGGCACTTTCAAATTGAAGATTTCATGACATAGTGTGGTGCCAGCCAGCACAAGGCAGACTCTCTGGATCCGGCAGGCGGGTAAAGGAGAGTCCCGGAGCCCTCAGTGGCTTTTTCCAGGCTTTTTATGATCTTTCTACACCATTTGTAGTGTGGCAACCAGGTGCAAGGCAGGCGGAGGGGCTGGGGGCCCCCAGCCAGAGGATCTTGGCTCTTTCTCATTGGGCTCTCTCAGGTGGCCATCATCTGTGGTCTCTTTCTCTCTGTGGTCACTCTTTTCTGGTAGCCCCATGCTGTAGTCTGCCACAGCCATGCTCTTATGTGATGCCACCCGTATAGCCTCAGCCTCCAGGCTCAGGTGCGCCCACTTACGCACGCCCACACCACACTCCTGGGGTCCGCCATCAGGCATGCATGCCCCGTCTATGCTCCAAGTGCCTCCTGCATTTAAGGCCGCAGACGATAGCCACAGAGGCCAGCGGTGTAAAAGTCTAGCAATTTCACTTACCTTATACATAGTAATTCTCCTTCTCTTATGACATAGGAGAATTTCCAATTTTCAAACAGAATGATGATTTTGGACCTGGACTGTTTCCTCCTGCTTTCCCACCCTCCTGAGGTTTCTGCCCTGGTAAGCTGTGATCCTTCTGTCTTTCCATTTTAATCAATGGTATGCCCAGTGCTCCAAACATATATAAGCTCATGTATGTTGGCTGAATGATCGCCAAGATTGCATTCATATTTTTTCCTCCTCTTTTTCATTATGTTCTTCTTTTTCTCTACTCTATATAGCTTTAGCATCTATTTTTTGTTGTTGTTAGCATCTATTTTTTGTTGATAAACCATAGGAGGGGAATTCTGGATTCCTGCAGACCTGGCCCTGGATCACCCCTTCTCTTGCATGTGGCAGAACCTGTGATGGTATCAGTCCCATCATTTGTTCCATTAGATGGCAAAGGGGATTTTGCTGGTGTAATCAAAGTTCCCCATCAGTTGATTCCAAGTTAATCAAAAGGGAGCTTATCCTGGATGGGCCTGGACTAATCAGAAGAGGTCTTTGCCAGCAAAGAGCTTCTCTGGCTGGCTCAGAGGAATAACGCAGACAGGTTGTGAACTGCCTATGAAGAGGAACAGCCCCTAGGAGCAGAGGGGGATCCCAGTGCAACAGCTGGCAAGAAAACAGAGACCATAGTCCTAGTGCCAAGGAAATGAGTGGCGCCCGTGATCTGGATGAGCTCAGGCCATGTCTGAGGGCAGCTTTGTGCGATGGGAGCAGAGGCTTCAGCTTAACCTGAGGGTTCAGACCCTGATCAAAGAAATGATGGCATAATACATTTGTGCTGTTCTGAGTCTCTTAATTTGTGCTGGTTTGTTACACACTCATAGAAAACTTACACATAAGTGACCTCAAATTGTTAATTAGTTAAGATACTAAACAAATGAAACAGAAAAAACCATTCGGTCACCATGATGAGTGATAGAGCTGCTATGTTCTCACCTGAAGCAAATGTATGTAAAACAAAGCTCAGAAACATGTAACTTTTCAAGTGAGAGGCTGCTGTGGTCAACTTCACCCAGTGGGTGACTCTGCCATCTTCTCTTTCTAAAGAGCACATGTCGGGGCCTCCCTGGTTGTGCAAGGGGATAAGTCTCAGACTCTGAAGCTGTCCGCAGCCACTGCAGCAAGAGTTCAATACCTTTGGGAAGGTAACCCAAATGGCCCAGCAGACTTCTCTTGTCTCACCTGCTGCTCCCCTCAGCAGTGTATTTCAGTTAATATTCCTATACTGTTCCCTACTCTGTCTCTGGTGAATCCTTTCACCCCCGCACCTCTCGCCTGTACCCCAGTTCTTATATACATAAATAAATAAATCTTTTTTTAAAAAAAAAAGAACACATGTCTCTGACAGCAGGGATTTCAACCTTTGAATAAGAGTAACAAATTATTACAAATCGTTCCCATCATTTGCATCAAATTGCTTGTTACAAATAGTTCCTGTTATTTGCACCAAATTGCTCATACTGGATTATGGACTTATGCCATTGGCACAAATACTGAGGCAAGAGAAAATGGAAGGACTGTCTAGAGACTCTGCAGGCAGAATACTTCTTCATAAAGGAGCTCCTCTCCCTTTTCCAAAGGATCAAAATCAGTAAACAGTGTGTAACAGCCCAACCTCTTATGTCCAACTTCAGGACACTGAAGGGTAAGTGGGCGCCGGAGACCTCTTAAATAGTCAAATATAGGTTCCCACAGTTTAAGTTTATTCTGAAACAATAAGGTCCCAATACAATGGAGTCAAGTTTTGTTTTCTGTTAAAGCTCCAGGATGTGAATTCAGAGCAGTTAATTTATTGGTTCATTTATCTGACAAATATTTGAATTCATTGAATGAATCAAACCTGCATTAAGATTGGGGGAGACACTGCAAATCAAAGAGACGTGGTTTCTACTTTTTTTGAACTGGAGGGATTTGGAGGGAGAACCAAAGAATAAAATAAGTCAATAAACAAATAGATGAAAAGAATTAGTAGAGAAGTGGTGCTAAGTGAGGAAATGCCAGGGGGATCAATTTGAATTCTTCTCTGAGGAGCTGGTATTTGGACTGAGATGTAAGGGATAAGGAAAAAGAGGGCCTAAAAGACTAGGAATAAAAACTCAGGCAAAAGAAACAGCAAGTCCAAAGATCCTGCAGCAGGGAAGAACAGGACTGGCTTTAGCAGCTACATTTCTTGGGTATAAGGCTGTGTGTGTGTGTGTGTGTGTGTGTGTGTGTGTGTGTTTAGCTTCCCAAACTATGAGCTAACAGACTAGAAGCCTAACCCAGCATAGGTCCAAGACACAGCATAACATTCAAGCCACAGTGAGCCTAGTTATAAGCGAGCCAGTAAGATTCACGTTTTCTATGGCTACAGAAAATGCGCCTGACCTGACCAGCCACCTCAGAGGTAAGGAAGGGGAAGCTGGGACAGCATGGCTTGGGACAAATGTGCCACGTAAAATCTCATCAGTGTTCACGTGCCGGAGGCATCCTCTTCAGAGATGTGGTGCCATGACTTGTCTCCTACACCATTCCCAGCACACACCCTGCACCAATGCCCCATCCTGCCTGCTGCCTGCCTGGAAGGTGACTTCATTCCTACTTTAACACTAACTTCATTCTGGCTGTTAAATCCTGAGTAAACATCCCCTCTGGGCAAATGCCTAAGCAAACATCAATTTTCTCTCTCGCCCCAAAACTTAAATGCCACTATTTATAAGGCCTTCCCTCCCACCCCCACGTTCTCTTATTCCTCTCCTCACCACTTCATGTTCTTCCCCCATTCTTTCCTCTCATGGATCTTTCCTCCTCTGACATTTGTTCTTTTCACTCCCCACATGCTCCTTGTACCTCCTCACATTCGTATCCACCAAACCCTCCCACATGGCTCATAGCATCCCTGGAAATTGGGATGTGGTGCCTCTATGGGGTGGGTGACCAGTGGCCAAGGAGGCACCCTCAGGGGCAGGGCTTGCTTCTGCAGACACACGTTCCTCCTGCAGAATCCCAGGTTGCAGGCAAATAAAAGCATGGCTTGGATCCCGGTCAGCCCACAGGGAAGGAGGAAAGGCCTCTTTTGACTTCCTTTCAGATTGTTCTATGTGAGGGCTTTGGAATGAAGAGTTCATTCTGGGCACTAGATCAAAGGAGAGAGCGAGTTTACTTAAATCCCTTCTGGAATCAGATGAAATATAAATAAACTAAGAAATAAAAGGCTCATCATTTTATTTTATTTGTATATCCAGATAAAACATTTTCCACGCACCATAGATTGTAACAGACTTTTATTTCACAGAGTGAAAAAATTCTTTTCAGTGGCGGGTATAGTGGACTGAAAGTTTGTGTCCCCCCCCGAATTCATATGTTGAGCCCTAATGTGAAGGTATTTGGAGGTGGAGACTTCGGGGTGGGGGTGATAGTGTCACATAGGGGAGCCCACATGATGGAGTTAGTGTCCTTATAAGAACAGGAAGAGAGCTGGCGCCTCTCCCTGCCCTCTGAGGATACAAGACATCTCCAAGCCAGGCAGTTCTCGTTCTTAACGGAACCTGACCATAATAGCATCGTGGCCTCAGACTTTGCAGCCTCCAAAACTGGGGGGAAAACGTGTTTTCTGTCTAAACTACCAGGTCTTCGGTAATTTGTTATAGCAGCCAGAACAGACTAAGAGAGGTAGATAAAAGGACAGATAAAGATCCACTGACTTTCTACTTTGTACTAATTTTCCAATTTTCTACTAAAAACAATTAGCAAAATACAATTGCTGTCTATTATCACCACCAATTCATAAATACTTTAATGCCAAAGTTTAGGAATGATATAATCTCAGAATAAGAAAGTCTTATAAATTATTTCTCTTATTTTGCTAGGGACCATAAGTGATTCTTCTCTGACTGGCACTAAAGATAGGACCTTTAGTGTCTCAAATAAGTAAAAAGTTAAGTGGGGGGAGTTTTGTACACAATTAGATCCAGGTGCCCCAGCTGTGTGGTGTGGAGTCTCTCCACTTCTTGATATCATTGTCTTGAGTGATTTCATTCTCATACAGACCCTCCGCAGGAGGAGAATAGAGGACCAGCAGCTATTCTACCAGCATAGCAGCAAATGCTGATTCTTAGGCTGACTCAATAGTACAAATTGGGTTATGGGCTTGACCCTCAAACTAACACAGGGACTCTGATGGTCACTGTGGGGTCATATGCCCATTCCTAGAAAGCGGGGGTGAGGGGCAGGGTATGGTAGTATGACAGCTGTTCTTTAGGACAATCCAGCGAGGACAGGAGCCAATTATGAGTGATGTTCCTAGTAAGCAATAAGTCACTTAGTGAAAAAATACATCTTGTATTAATTTCTTTAGCTCCATCTGAATATGTCAAGGAGAAAGTTTCTATTTGGCCCTAACTTTTTTTTTTAAAATAAATTTTATTTTTATATTCCCCATACAATTGCAACCGCCTTACTTTGACCCCAATCCCTCCCCTCCCTACCCCCCCCCCATAGAGTGTCTCTGGTTCATATTTTTTTGTTGATTTTGATTTTCACTTTCTTATAGTTATTCATTTTCCCGGTCCCTTATTTAAGTTTTCTAGATTCCTGCTATGAGTGAGACCATCCGGTATTTTTCTTTTTCTTTCTGGCTTATTTTGCTGAGCATGATCCCTTCCAGCGCCATCCATGTTGCTGCAAACTGCATGTGTTTATCTTTTTTGAATGCTGAGTAATATTCCATGGTGTATTTGTACCACATCTTCTTGATCCAGTCATCTATTTTTGGGCATTTGGGTTGTTTCCAAAGCTTAGCTATTGTAAACAGTGCTGCTATAAACATAGGGGTGCAGGTGCTCTTTGGAATTGATGTTTCTGTGTCCTTTGGGTAAATACCTAGGAGTGGAATTGCTGGATCATATGGAAGCTCTATGTTTCGTAGGTCAAGAAATCTCCACACAGCTCTCCATAGTGGTTGGACCAGTTTGCACTCCCACCAACAGTGCAGGAGAGTTCTTTTTTCCCCACATCCTTGCCAACATTTGTTGTTGCTAGTTTTTTTAATATGTGCCATTCTCACTGGTGTAAAATGGTATCTCATGGTAGTTTTGATTTGCATTTCCCTGATTACAAGTGATGTTGAGCATTTTTTTCATATTTGGCCCTAACTTTTTAACACTGGTCTACAGTTTGTTTTGTTTTGTTTTTTAAGTCAAAGCACTATTGTTAAATAAAGAAGGATGAATGGTTATGGACAAAAACAACATAAGAACAGTGCATTTATTAAATTCATGTACCATTTAATTCTTACTGTGACTCAACTCAGATGTTCAGTAGGCACACCTATGTGCCAGGCACTTTTCTAGGCAACAGGCACACAAAGATAAATTCACCAGCCCATCTGTGAGGGCAGCAAGAGGCAGACAACTTTTCAATAATATGTGAAATGATTAAGATCAGCCCTGTCAAAAACCAGAGAATCATAATCTATATTACCATTCAGTTTCCTACTTTGCTTGGCTAATGTAGACCTGACTTGGTATAGTATGGTGTTGGATGACTCGTTTCTATGAAGCACTGCACCCTATTTTTAAACATATATTTGTCATATGGAGGGGAGGTATGGGGGAGCATGAATTTGACCACAGTTCAAGAGGCAGCATGTGGCCCAGCTGCTTAAACAGGTACTGCTTTCCCAGATTGTGCTAGAAAAGCACAGCGTCACATCAAAGAGTACGGTCCCACCAGGGCCCACAGGAGTCAGGTTTTCTCTGCTATACAATTCCTGGCATATCTCCAGGAAGAACATTGAAATTTCCTTATTAAACTTCATGGACGTATCAGGATAAAATATTCCAAAGGAAGGCAAAGCCGATTAACTTGGAGCAAAGTTTCAAAACTAATCTGAGTGGGGAGACCACCATGCACAATAGAAAGACTTTGAAGCTGGCAGAGGATGGTTTGAATCCTAACTTTGTCCTTTACAAGCTCTGTTATCTTGGGCAAATCAGATGTTTCCCTAAATATGAGTACACAATCAAGGGTAGTATTCAAGCTGTTCTTTAGGACAATCCAGGGAGTATAGCAGCCAGTTTTGAGTGATGTTCCTAGTACGCAATGAATCACTTCATGAAAAAAATGAGTCTTGTATTCATTTCTTTTTTTTAAAAAAAAAAAAAGATTTATTTATTTATGCATACAAGAACTGGGGTACAGGCCAGAGGTGCGAAGGTGAGAGGATTCAGAGACAGAGCGGTGAGCAGAACAGGCAGATGGACTGAAAACACTGCTGAGGGGAGCAGCGGGCGAGGCGGGAGAGGTCAGCCACGCCATGTGGGTATCTCCCTAGCCAGCGATCGAACCCACGCTGCAGAGGCTGCAGACCGCTTCACAGTGCTGTGCTCAACTCCCTGCACCACTAGGGAGGCCCCTTGTATTTATTTCTTTAGCTCCATCTGAATATGTCAAGGAGAAAGTTTCTATTTGGCCCGAACTTTTTAACACTGGCTAATTTCATTTTGTAACAAATGGACAGTAGGTTTAAGGCTCAGGCCTAGAATTTAGACACAGTTTTTCTTTTACTGAAGTCTGTTCCTAAGTAGAACTAAATGACCTCTGTTGTCTTTTACTAGGAGTTGGCCTTGCTCTCCCCCAAGTCCACTAACTAGATGCACTCCCTCTGAAATTGTTCTGGATGACTCACTTCTCCAGGAGAGCATGAGATTTCCCTTTTCTTTTAGGTCCTGGGGCATTCTGGCACCATCTTGGTAAAAATTAATAGTATTTCCAAGTAATGTCTCTTCCTTCCCTGACATCTTAGAATACAAGCCTGTGCTGTCTAGATTCTGTCTTTAAGTAGTTGGGCCACATCATTACTAACAGTAATAAGAATAGCATATTTTCTCTGGATTCTCCTCGTTTTAGAGCTGGGCCCCTGGTTCTTCCAAAATTAATGGCTAGATGACTTGTGCCCTGGGTAAGGCCAGCTTCGTTTAGTTTTGGCAGCTTGCTACACTCATCAGCTTGTTATTGCAAACAACAGCTTGTGGCTGTGATGTGACACATTCCAGCCACAGGGGCAAGTGGCTTTGATTTGGAGCTGGTAGAGATGCAGTTCATCGTACAATGATGCATCCTGAGATGTCCTGAAAGGTTGGATTTAGGCTCAGACATGAGATCAAAGGAGATGATACAACCAAATAATTTTGATCAATGATATGAATCAAAATGCACAAGAATTGAACCACTGTGTGTTTTGATTTATTGAGGTTTATGCAGGAAAAAAAAAAATCAAACCTTTTAATTTGAATATTACACATGTGAATGTTACTATTGCTAACAAAGCAGTTCTACTCACATTTATCTCTTGATGTTTTTCATTTCAGTCCCTTCAATGGAGGATATTTTGTAATGTATTAATATATTGACTTAAATGAAATTTCAACTGCTGACCATAGCCCACAAGACCCAGGATGAGCTTCCTCATCTAGTTATTGTCACTTGCCCACACTGACTTGTTTTCTATTTCTGAAATTTGCCAAGTTATTTTCTACTTCAGGACTTTGCACTTTCAGTCTATCTGAAGGACCCTTTCTCAGCTCTGAAATGGCTGGTTTTTTTTTTTTTATCATTTAGGTTTCAAATAAATGTCACATCCCCAGAGACTTCATTGACCACCACTATTTCAAAAAGTTTTCCACGCCTTATTTTGGTCCTTATTAGGTCAGATCTGCCTATAAACTACAAACTACAGAAAATATTTTGATTGCTATTTCACTTCTCACATGAATTGCATATAATACCTTGCACCATTCTTGTTGCAGGGAAGTTAATTGTCAGATAGAATGGATGCCTAAGGCATTAGGGTTTAATTGTCTAGAGATGTAATCTGTTATATCATGTGGTTTGTTTCCCTCACAGCACTCATCACACTCTGTAATTATTTATCCTTTGTTTATTGTTTATCACCCATTGTAAAATGTGAGCATCATGAGGACCAGGAGTTTGTTGTCTGTCTTGGTCAGACTGAATCCTAAATACCTGTCACAATTGGTCTGTCACATCATAAATGTAATCTTTGTTGATGAATGAAAGGATGTTATTCGCCTTGATAATTTAGAATCTTTGTAATGCCCTAGGGACAGGTTTCTTAAACTGTTGTGTAAGGCCAGAGTTGTGGGAGGGGGCGGTGAGAAGATTCACCAGAGACAGAGTGGGGAACAGAACAGGCAGATTGACTGAAATACACTGCTGAGGGGAGTGGTGGGATAATCAGGAGAGGTCTGCTGTGCCATGTGGGTAGCTCCCTGGCCAGGGATCAAACTCGTGCTGCAGTGGCTGCGGATAGCTGAAAGACTTTTTTTGGAGGAAAGGGAAAAAAGTTCAAGGTGAGTTTGAATGTATGTTAAGACATTCAAAGTGGTTTTCTTTTTAAAATGAAATGCTTGATTTTTGTTTTGTCTTGATTTCACATGGCATAGTTGAATTTGTCCAAAAAGAAAGAAAGAAAGAACACCTGCAGAACACAAACAAAATTGTGGTTAATTGAATGATATCTTCAAAAATAGAGAGAACTGATTTGCAATGTTATTTATTATAGAAGGGGGGTGAAGTCACTGTTTACTATCCCCAAATGAAGAATTTGCTAACAATTTTGTCAAAAACCAAGAACACTGATAGTTTACTAGAAAGTTTTCTGCCCACAATGTTCAAATACATCAAAAAGTAAAGGAAGAAAACAGTATGGCTGTTTCTCAGAATATGAAACAGAAGTACCATGTGACCCAGCAATTCCACTTCAGGCATATACCCCAAAAGAATTGAAAGCAGGCATTCAAACAGGTATTTGTATGTCTTCCTTCATAGCTGCACTATTCACAATAGCCAAAAGGTGGAAGCAACCTAAGTGTCCAGGGACAGATGAATAAATAACCAAAATGCCATCATTACAGACCATGGGTGAACCTGCAGGGCATTAGGCTGAGTGAAGTAAGTCCCTGGCAAAGGACAAATACTGCATGACCCCACTTACAAGTGGTTCCTAGAGTAGTCCACTTCACAGGGGCCAAAGCAGGAGGTTGTCCGCGGCTGGGGAGGGAGGCACGAAGAGTTAGTGTTTAATGAATACGGTTTTAGTTGCAGATGAAAAAGTTCTGGAGCTGATGGTGGTGATAGTTGACACACAATGTGAATGTATTTAAATGTTGCTGAACTGTACGCTTAAAAATGGCTAAAATAAATTTTATGTTGTTTATATTTTACCATCGGGGAAAAAAAACGTGCAACTATGGTCGAACAAAGTGTTGGAAATGGAGGTCTATCCCTGTTGTGCCTAGTGATGACAGACTTGTTGCCCGGGAGTGGCCCAGGTCAATCCCAGAAACTGAAGGCTCAGAATTTCAAGCACTGCGACTGTGTGGCCTTCAAGGAACAAAGGGAGTCTGGGGAGGATTCCAGGTCTGGTTGAAAGCAGCCTTTCAGTGCTGCCCCGCTCTTGCCTTCTGCCATTCTTTGCTTTTTTAAGTGCTTGATGATGTCCTGAGAGACTTTCCTCAGTGGAAAAAAGGGGCAAACACATACTTAGATGGATTTGATCAGGAGGATAATGAAGCACCAGACTCGGAAGAGGAGGACAAGGAAGATGGAGATGAAGATGAAGATGATGAAGATGAAAATGAAGCTGGTCCTCCTGAAGGCTACATGGAAGAGGAGGAAGATGAGGATGAGGATGAGGATGAAGAGGAAGCCGGCTAGGAACAGGGGGAGGGCGAAGAGGAGGTGGGCCTCCCATACTCGATGAAAGAAGAAATTCAGGATGAAGACGATGATAATATCTATGTTGAAGAAGGGGAAGAAGAGGAAGATGAGGAAGAAGGTCTTCGAGGGGAAAAGAGGAAAGGAGAGACTGAAGATGATGATGAGGAAGAAGATAACTAGCTCATTCTGAGACCAGACTCCCTCACGTCCTGGGGGTGCAATAGAGTGATCACATCTTCTCTGTTTCTTCATGTAAGATGGCCATCCCTACAGAAGATAACGTGTAACTTTTTATAGGAAAAAGTGTGATTTTACTATGTTTGCCTAATCATTTCAAATAAGATTTACTGATCATATTGTATGTAGAGGACATTTTTCATTGACTTCATTGTGAAATTCTCTAGCAATTTATTTAGAATCTTAACTTTTCTAATTCACGCTAACTATTGGTCATTTTTATCCCATAATTTAAAAAAAATCGCTTTTTTCAAAAAAAAAAAAAAGGGGGGGGGCGCAGCCCTGAGGAAGCCGGTGTGGTGCGCCGTGCCTCAGGAGACTGCCTCGCGGCAGCAGCGAGGGCCGCACTCCCACAGGCGCCGAGGGAACGCGGCGGGTCGTCGAGGCTGGCGGCCGCGCGGGGCTAAGGGCGCCTCAGGGGAGCCAAGAAGCTCGCGGTCAGCAGAGCCGCGCGTAGGCCGCCGGGCCTCAGTTTCCCTCGGCGGCGTGCGCGGGGCGCCGCCCCCTCTGACGTCGCGGGCCGGGCGGGGCCGGGCGGGCCGCCAGGGGGCGCGAGCGCGGGGCGGGCGCCCCGAGGTGGGCGCGCGGGGCCCGAGCGTGGCGCCCCCCGGCTGGCGGGCCGTGCGAGGCGGAAGCCTGGGCTGGCGGCGGGAGGCGGGGCGGCCGCGCTGAGTCACACCGGATTGACCCGCCCGCCGCTTCCAGGGGCGGAGGTGACAGCGGGCCGGGCCGGGCGGCCGCCGCAGCACGCCGAGCCGAGCTCCGCCGGGCGGAGAGCAGGTCAGAGGCCGGGCGGGGCGGGACGGGGAGCCCGGGCGGCGGGCAGAGGGTCCCGCGCCCCCGGAGACGCGCCGCGCGGCCGGGCCTGCGCCGCCCCTGCCCCGCGGCCGCCGCAGCCCCGGCCGGGAGCCCGCGAGGGGCGGCGGGGCCCAGGGCCGCGCTCGGAGCCCGCGGGTCGGCGGTCGGGTCTGGCCCCGCGGGTGCGGGGGATCCCCGCGGAGCGAGGGATGCGGTCGTGGGCTTGTTAGACGGTGTCCAGCCCGGGGCTCTCTGCACTGCACCGCCCTGCCACTCAGGCGACGAGGCGGAATTTGAGAGCTGGAAAAGAATTCAGATTCGCCCGGCCCTCCTGTTTCACAGATGACATTCTGGCGTGCTCGGCAGGAGCGGCGGAGCTGTGTCAGGGAGGCAAGGAGGGATGGTTTCCGAAGCAGGACTAAGACCTGTTAGGCAAGAGATGCGAGTTTGGTTATAGTAGAATTTTGCAGTTGCTCACGACACCTGCGTTCCTCCTGCAGGGACGGATGATGTCCACCAGGCATCAGTTTCTCAAAGCACTTAACCTTGAAGAGGGTGACGATGCCGTCCGTCGAGGAAAGGAATATTGGGGTGCAAGGAGCATCTGAGGAGAATGCTTGGGGTGTAGAGTTAAATGGGGGGAGGGAGGGGCTTTAAACGCTGTCTCATTATTCTTTGTTAACTGTCTCATTTTGCCATAAGGAGGGTAAATATTTTTGGTATTCACATGATTCTATAATATTGTAACTCGCCTTTCGGTCTATTTTGCAGTCATTCTTTTGTATGTGAGCATCTTGTGTAGAAACACTTTCCTTTCATAGTGATACTGTGGTATGTGGCAAGCCAGTGGTAGCACTAATATTTAGAGCCTGAGCATAGTTTAGCTGATTGTTTGCATAACTAACTTACAGGGGGAGAGACATACTGATTAATCCAAAGTTTTGCAAGACTTAAATACCTGATAGCATAGCAGGCTGGTTTCTCAGAGTTAGTGGTGCATTTATTGCTCTCCTCCTGAATAGATACCAGGTGATGCGTGAGTTAGTTTATCCCTCTAGGAAGTTAGTTTCCATATAAATTATTAAAGAGTTTGTAGACCCTCTTCCATCTCTAAAGTTCACTGATTTTACATGTTAATTAGAAACATAAACCACTCATTGTGACAACAATCCCAGTTACTTTATCAGTGTTGGGTTAAAATAAGTGGGAAATGCTTTTTCAAATTATAGATACTTTGGTGTGAAAGTCATAGGTTCTGAGCCTGGGATGGAATGCTTTGTGAATGATGGATAAGAGCTAAAATCTGATTTGAGAGTGGCATCTTAGCCATGCACAGATAACTTTTGCAATAAACCAAGAACATTCTGTTTCAGAAAATGTGATAAGAGGTCTTCTATACAGTATTCATATTCTGTGTATTTTTCACTGAGACATAATAATCATCTTTATAGGCAATCTGTCCAAATATGCATGAGTTATTTATTTTGTTGTGTGGCCCAAAGCAGAGCCTCTCGTCTCTAGTTTCTTCTTTTCTGGCTTCTTTCTTCTGAGGGTCTCTCTTACCTGCAGAGAACCTCTCACATTCTCTTTCATTCACATTGCAAGTCAGAGTCTGCTTCGAGCACTGATTGAACTGACACTACTTTTTCTCTTCAAGGCTATGATAAATAGGAACTCTTGAATCACCATTTAAGATCTCCTAATAACTGAGGGTGAGTATTCATTTTGAGCAGGGTAAGACTTCCCGAGGTTCTAGCTCTGAAAAAGGGTTAAGTGGACGCATTTAGATTGTTGTCTTCTCTGTGCTTGGAGACTGCCAAAGGAAGCCTCCAGAGCCAGGAAGCTCATTAACCTCTGCCTCAGAAGGAAGCTCTTTCTACAAGACGCATAGCAAATTTTCAACTTCTTTATTATTCTCATCCCTCCCCATCCCTTTATCAATGCTGGGCTAAAAAAAAAAGTAAAACGTGATTTTTCAAATTTCAGATACTTTCGTGTTAAATTTAAGGGAACTTTTTAAAGTGACAAAAAACAAAATAGATTGCTAATAGAGTCTTGCATGACTAATGCCAGGTGTAAGGATTGAATTATTTTCTGTGTTGCTTATTTTATTGTTTCTGAAGTCAGACAATGTATTTATGTACGAAATGGCATTATTACAGGATTATCTGCTCTGAAATTCTCAAGTGTGAGTGGTCTTTGCATAAAACATCTTTCAAAGTTCGTAAAGAATACATCTAAGGACTTTCACAACATCTCGTCTCAGAAACTAATATTAGTTTCTTATACTCAGCTCAGGAAAAGATCCAAATATATGAATTTTCAAACTGGGTAATCTTGTTGGTTAGGAGTTATGAGATATCAGTCTTTCACCTGGGAAGGCAGAACAGTCTAAAGTAGCAGCCATAAATTCCCATCACAGAACAGCTCTACTAATGAAAGAGATTAAACAGGCCAAGGTGTCAGCTTTTAATTGGGCAGCCATAGAAAGAAAATGGACATAAAGTAGATAAAATTTATTGTTTTATTTTCAGATTTGTAGGACCTTCAAGGTGAGGGATGTGACTACCAAGAGCTGGGGCAGCCCAGCGAAGCAAGTAGGAGTTGTGCTTGGAGTCTGGTGTCTGAACCAGTCAGGTTTTGGTCCTGACTGATTCAGTCATTCAACAAATACTCACTGAGCACCTATAGTTGTCAGGCAATGTCCTAGATGCTGGGGAGACAGCTGTAAACAAAACAGACAAAGCCTTGCCCTCATGCAGCAGACATTCCAGTGACATGGAGGTAGGCAGAATATAAATGTGTGGGTGGCTATAAGTCACATGATCATAAGTGCTATCGAGAACCCTGAAGCAGTGTAAGTGGGAAAAGAGAGATTTTTTTAAAAAGATTTATTTATTTATGCATACAAGAGCTGTGGTGTAGGCCAGAGGTGCAGGGGAGGGGAGGGGAGAGGATTCACCAGAAACAGAGTGGGGAGCAGAGCAGGCAGATCTTCTGAAGTACACTGCTGAGGGGAGCAGCGGGCGAGACAGGAGAGGTCTGCTGCGCCATGTGGGTCAGCTCCCTGGCCAGGATCGAACTCAACTCTTGCTGCAGTGGCTGCAGACAGCTTCATAGTGCTGAGACTTAACCCCTTGCTCCACTAGGGAGGCCTGAGAATTTTTTTTTTTTTTTTTTTAAATACAGAGTGGCCAGAGATACCTCTTAGCAAAGATCACTTTGATCTAAGATTTGAGGGAATTGAGGGAGTGAGGAGGCAGAGGGGTGAACAACTTCCCAGCCCTGACGCAGGAGCTCATTTGGCATGTGTGAGGCATGGCAAGGTCATGGTGGCCAGGCAGGGCCAGTGTGGGCGATGGGAACGTGGCAGCAGATGAGGGACAGTGGGCGGGCGGGGGGCACATCAGTGTAGGCCATTGTGAGGAGTTTGGCCTTTTCTCTGAGTGAGGGGGAAGAAGCCATGAGAGGGTTTGAACAGAAGACTTATGATCACATGTGCTTTAAAAGGATCATTCCGGCTGCTAGGCAAGAGTAGGCAGGAGAGGGACGAGGCCGAGGCAGGCAGACTGTCCCTTTCATGCTCACTGTGGGACCCTAAACCCTACTTTTTTGGGTCTTTGCTTCCTCATCTGTAGAACATCCAGGTCCCCTCTAGCTCTAGAATTTTAAGAATGTGAGTAATGAGGAGTCGCTTTTAGGAAGCGAGAAGATTGTATACACAGAGGTTCTGAAAGTAAATAGCTTCAGATAACCTGAGAACTTGAAGCCAACTTGCCTTTAGCTCTTTCACTCCAAATCAAGAGTAATCAGGTCTTTTCAGTCAGGTTGTCAGGTCATGAGAACAAAAACACTGTTACGAGAATATTCTCTGCTGATCCCTTTGGTGCTCTGCTGATCCCTGAATTTTCCCTTCCTGCTTAGAAAAGGATGGAAAGCTGTTATTCATCAACAGAGCTGGCAACCAAAATAGCTTTTGTTATTAGGAAAGTTGGAAACGTTGGGAAAGGAAACAGTTCTAATTTCATATTTATCATTGGTCATTTGAATTCTTTTTTCACATGCAACAAGTCTAAAAGATTTCTTTTTTAATTCCTTTATCCCTTCCCCCTTCTCCTTATAGCTCATAGACACTTATTCTAATGTACTTAATTACTTCTTTGTATAATATCGTGCTAAGTGGAAATGTTTGTTTTATATGGATATATTTTCATCTATAAGACTATATTTCTTATAGTCTTTTCTTATAGTCTTTCATTTTGCTTCTTTTTCTCTAAGTACTATTTTTAAGACCTACCCATGTCTCTCTGTTTCTGGATGCTGCGCTTTGCTTGATGCCATGTGAAGAACCACGGCTGTGCTTGTCTTCACCAGTACAGTAGGTTCTCAGGTTGCCCCTTGTCCCTAACACCACCTATTACGCCAGTGGACAGCCTCGTACTGGTGTACTTAGAAACTGTGCAGTATATCTGTGTGGTGTTTAGAAGGGCATTGCTGGGTTACAGGCTTGCGTGTTCTGAATTTGATAAAATAGGAGCAGATTTCACTCCACAGTGGCTGTACGTGTCTCTCTCCCTCCAGAAGGTTTGAGGGCTCCTGTGTCCTCATATCCACCAACATTCATCATTATCTAGTTCACCTCCTTTTCTAATCTCATCGTTTCAAAGTGATTTCTTATCATTTTGTATCTTGCCATTCATGTTTCTCTGACTGCCATCTCTTTGAGTCTCTTCCACATGTACCTTTCTTCTGTAAGTTGCTTATTCATATCTTTGTCCATTTCCTTTGGGAATTTGCTGTCTGTATCGTTACTGTTGACTTGTGGAAGTAATTTGATCCCATAGATATTCACTCATTGTCGTATAGAGACTTTGCAGAGAGCTTCTCATTTGGTATCTGTTCATTTCATCTTTGTTGTCCTTTGATCAAGAAAAAACTCAATTTCAGTGTGATCAAGTAAGTTCTCTGGCTCGTATTTTATGCTTTTGGAGTTTTGCTTAAAAAGCCCCTCCCAGTCCCTAGGTCACAGCTATTGATACATCTTTAATTCATCTGGAGCCCACACTGCACATGGTGTTAGGCCGGGAGCCAGCCCTATTATTCGCTATTGAATGAGCCATTTTTTCCAGTAACATCTCCAAAAATTCTATGCTTTCCTCCATTGAATTGCCGTATCCTCCTCCTCATTTATGATTTCAGTAGATATACTCATCTGTCTCTCAAGCTCTATTCTGTTTCATTAGTTGGTCAATTCTTGCTGTTTGTTTATTGCATGTTTTTACAGTGATCTTTGGAGTATGTCCTCATAACTAACATAGCAAATGCCTTATCTCTGTTCTTCATTTTTAAATTTACTTAGCTACTCCTGGGCCACCTTTTCCATGTAAAACTTGCAATAAGTTTATCAAGTTTCTCAAAAATTTTATTTTTTGAGGAATTTAATTTTATTGGAATTATACTTAATTTATGCATTGTTTGGAAGAGGCTCTTAAGTAATAACTCATTTCTGCCAAGAGCATGTAAAGTGTCTCTCTGTTTATTCAATTCACCTTTTTTTAGGATTTTATTTTATTTGGAACTAAGTTAAAACTAACAAAAGTTCTTAGATCAGTACACAGAGCTCTTGTACACCCTACTACATTCACCAAATATTAGCATTTAGCTATATTTGCTATATTACTACCTCTCTGTATTTCTATGCATATTTTCCCCTGACTCATTTGACTTACAGATATCATGCTACTTTACTCTTAAATATTTCATTAACTCATTTGTTAACATCTTTTATTAGACTGTAATATCTTCTGCATAGACTTCCAGGAGGGTGTTCGTGGTTGTAAAGGAGAAGTTTGGGTTTTTCCTTACTGTGTGCTTCTTCCCTGAGTAGATCCTTTCCCTTCATGGAGAACACCACATCTGGTCATCAAATGTGTGGAGGTCTTTCCTCACACCCACAACAAGCAATTTTCTGGCTTCCAGCTGGGTGTCCTACAAGTCAAATTAATTCTGACACTACCTGGAGACAGGTAGTGTCTCAGTCCCACAGGCTGCCCCCCACTCCTTTTTAGATGCCAGTTCAAGTCACTGGGTCTCCAGATTACCCATGACTTCTGTATGATTTTGCTACCCATCAGAGAGTCTCGTGACCCCTCCTCAAGTTTGATTCCTTTGCTCAAGTGACTCACTTACATTTACCAGTTTATTAAAGGAAGTGATCAGTGACCCACATGAACAGTGAGATGAAGAGATAGAAAGAGTGGGGTTTAGGCTCATAAAGGAAAACAGGAGAAAGCACAAATAAATAGGATCAGAAACGAAAGAGGAGAAATCACAACAGACACAGCAGAAAACAAAAGAATAATCAGAAACTACTATGAACAGTTATATGCAAAGAAGTTCAACAATCTAGAAGAGATGGACAAATTTCTACAACTTTGCAATCACCCAAAGCTAGATAAAGAAGAAATAGAACACCTAAACAGACCAATTACAAGCAGTGAAATTGAAATGGTAATCAAAACCCTCCCCAAAAACAAAAGTCCAGGACCCATTGGATTTACAAATGAACATTCTTCTAAACATTCAGAAATGAACTAGTGCATATCCTTCACAAACTCTTTCAAAAAATTGAGGATGGAATAATACCAAACATATTCTATGAAGCCAACATCACACATACCAAAACCAAACAAGGATAACATACAAAAAGAAAACTACAGGCCAGTCTCGCTAATGAACACTGATGCAAAAATCCTCAATAAAATTTTAGCTAACAGAATACAACAATGTATCCACAAGATTATTCACCACAATCATGTAGGATTTATTCCAGGGATACAAGGATGGTTCAACATCTGAAAATCAATCAATGTAATCCAACACATCAACAAAAAGGAATATAAAAAACATATGATAATATCAATAGATGCTGAAAAAGCTTTTGACAAAGTATAACACCCATTTATGATAAAGGCTCTTGAAATTCTCAGGATACAAGGAACATACCTCAACATCATAAAGGCCATATATGACAAGCCCATAGCCAATATCATTCTCAGTGGGGAAAAGTTGAAAGCATTCCCATTAAGATCTGAAACAAGACTAGGATGTCGACTCTCACCACTGCATTTCAATATAATACTGGAAGTCCTAGCCAGAGCAATAAGACAAGAGAAAGACATACAAGGAATCTAAAAAGGGAAGAAAGAAGTAAAACTATCACTATTCACAGATGATATGATAATATACATAGAGAACCCCAAAAACTCCACAGAAAAACTAATCAAACTAATCAACCAGTTTAGTAAAGTAGCAGAGTACAAAATCAAACACACAAAAATCAGTAGCCTTCCTATACACAAACAATAAATCTGAAGAAGAAGAAATCAAGAAAACCACTATGGGGGTGGGGGGTGGGGAAAGGAGGAATTGGGGTCAAAATAAGGGGGTTGTAAATTGTATGGGGAATAAAAAAATAAAATTTAAATAAAAAAAGAATAAACATAAAAAAAAAGAAATCAAGAAAACCATCCCTTTTACTATTGAAACCAAAAAAAAAAAAAAATCAAATACTTGGGAATAAACCTAACAAAAGAGATAAAGGACCTATACAAAGATAGCTATAAAACACTGTTAAAAGAAATAGAAGAAGACACAAAGAAATGGAAAGACATCCCCTGCTCATGGATTGGAAGAATTAACATCATCAAAATGGCCATCCTACCAAAAGCAATTTACAGATTCAATGCTATTCCAATAAAAATTTCTGTGACATTCTTCAAAGAAATAGAACAAATATTGATGAAATTCATATGGAGCCAGCAAAAACCCTGAATAACCAAAGCTCTCCTGAAAAAATAAAGAAGGGAATGGGGGTATTACACCCCCAGATGTCAAACTATACTACAAAGCCATAATAATCAAAATTGCATGGTATTGGAACAAGAACCAATGGAACTGAATGGAACTGAATAGAAAATCCAGAAATAAACCAACAGATTTACAGTCAACTAATCTTTGACAAAAGAGCAAAGAATATGCAATGGAGCAAAGAAAATTTATTCAATAAATGGTGCTGGGGAAATTGGGTTGCTACATGCAAAAGAATGGAGCTTGACTACTACCTCACACCATGCACAAAACCCAACTCAAAATGGATTAAAGAGGGCCTCCCCGTGGCACAGTGGTTGAGCGCTGGGTTGCGAAGCTGCCTGCAGCCTCTGCAGCACCGGTTCGATCCCTGGCTGCTCCCCGGCCACCAGAGGAGGGTCCCGCATGGCGCGCAGACCTCTCCTGCCGCCCGCTGCTCCCCTCAGCAGTGTACTTCGGTCCTTCTGTCTGCTCTGCTCCCCGCTCTGGCTCTGGTGAATTCTCTCACCCTCCCGCGCTTCTGACTGTACCCAGTGCTTGTATAAATAAATAAATAAACCTTAAAAAATAAATAAACAAATCTTTAAAAAAAAAAATGGATTAAAGAACTAGGCATAAGACCTGAAACCATAACATATATAGAAGGAAATATAGGTAAAACACTACATGACATACACCTCAGTAACATCTTTAAAGATACATCACCCAAAGCAGTGATAGTGAAGGCAAAGATAAACAGCTGGGACTACATCAAATTAAAGAGCTTCTGCACAGCAAAAGAGACAATAATCAAAATAAAGAGAATCCCACCGACTGGCAGAAAATTTTTGCACACAACACTAATGATAAAGGACTGATCATAAAAATCTGCTAAGAGCTTATGAGACTCAACAAAAACAAAGAAAATAACCCAGTCAAAAAATGGGCGGAAGAGCTAAAAAGAAACTTCTCCAAAGAGGAAATGCAAATGGCCAACAGGCATTTGAAAAAATGTTCAACATCACTTGTAATCAGGGAAATGCAAATCAAAACTACATTGAGATACCATCTCACACCAGTGAGAATGGCACATATTTAAAAACTAGCAGCAACAAATGTTGGCAAGGATGTGGAGAAAAAGGAACTCTCCTGCACTGCTGATGGAAGTGCAAACTGGTCCAACCACTATGGAGAGCTGTGTGGAGATTCCTCAGTCTGCTAAAGATGGAGCTTCCATATGATCCAGCAGTTCCACTCCTAGGTATTTAACCAAAGGACACAGAAACATTAATTCAAAAGGGCACCTGCACCCTATGCTTATAGCAGCACTATTTACAATAGCTAAGCTATGGAAACAACCCAAATGCCCAAAAATAGATGACTGGATCAAGATGTGGTACATATACACAATGGAATATTACTCAGCAATCAAAAAAGATAAACACATGCAGTTTGCAGCAATATGGATGGAGCTAGAAGGGATCATGCTCAGTGAAATAAGCGAGAAAGAAAAAGAAAAATACCAGATGGTCTCACTCATAGCAGGAATTTAGAAAACCTAAATGAGGGACCAGGAAAAATACGAATTATAATAAAGTAAAAATCAAAATCAACAGGCAACTATAAACCAGAGACACACTAGGGTGGGGGTGGGGTTGGGGGGAGAAGGGAATAGGACCAAAACAAGGGGGGTGGGAATTGTATGGGGACTATAACCAAGATGAAAATGCAGACATTGTGCAAAAAGGAATAATGATGTAAAAATATATAAAATAAAATTTTAAAAAATGATGTAAAAAATTTAAAAAATTAATAAAAAGAGTGGGACTTGAGAGAGTCCTGAGCACAGGAACTTTGGTCCTATGTTTCTGGGATACATCGCCCTTCAGTGTGGATGTTTTTGCCAACTTGGAAGCTCCCCACATCCCCTACAATTGGGATTTCATGGAGGCTCCCTCAGATAGACAGGATCAGTTATTAGGTCTATTTCAGCCCCTCTCCTCTCTTTAAAGAAGTGGGAAGACAGTGGAGCTGAAAATCCCAAGCTTCTAACCATGCTTGGTCTTTCAGGGCATCAGCCCACATTCAGGAACCCACCCAGAGTTGCCTCAGTGAAACAAAAGACACTCCTAGTGCTCTTGTCACTTAGGAAATTACAAGGATTTTAGGAACTCTGTGCCAGGAACAAGGGGTGAGTGTGAATGTGTGTGTGTGTGTGTGTATACATACATATATATTCTTTGTTACCTCACATTGTTAAAATTAATTTCTAAATCCTTCATAGTTTGTTGCTGTTGTGACTCATGTCTCATTACTATTATTTTCTGTTTGGTCATTTAAGAGAAAGGGTATTGATTATTATAAACTGATCTCATGTCTGACAGCCTTGCTTCACTGTCTTACTCAAATAGAATTCTGTTGCTCTTTTTTCCCCTGTAGTTAATGTCACCCTTGAAAATAGTAAAAGGTTTGTTGCTTCTTTACTATCCTGTTTTCTTTTTCTTTCCTTACAGCACTGGACAGGACTCCCTGAGCCATCTAGAAATAGTTGCTATGCTAGTGACCATCTTAGCCTTGTTCTCAGTCTTAAAGAGAGTGAATCTAAAGTTTCCCCATTTCATATACTGTTTGTTTTAAATATACCTTTGGCAGATTAAGGTGTTCTCTATTCCTAATTTACTGAGCCTTTTTATTATAATGGTAGTAAGCCTTATCAAATCTTTTTTAAGGATTTGTCTCCAAAGAAAAAGATGGCATCGGACAGACTGCATACCACAACCCCAAGATTATTTCAAGCAAAAGAAGATTAATAAGACTCTTTAGTATATCTGATTCATAAATGTAGATGAGTAGTTAATGGTAAATATCTCATGATTAAAATATAACTTATTTCACCATTAGGTCAGCTTTTCCTTCCTGCTGTTGAGAGTCAGAATTTAAATAGCTGGTGTGAAGAGTGAGAACAGGTCATATTTAGCATCATAAGGGTAGTTGTCAGCATGCTTGTAAATATAAGATATGTGAAACTGTAGTTTCCTTACTCTGCAGCTCAGTCTCTACTACGGGTATAAATCTTACCTTAGTATGTTTCATGAAACATTGAGCTGGCTCAGCAGGTAGTGCCTGAGCACCAGAATATGCTAGAGTGTTGGGAAGTTGGTTCTCATGGCTGTCTCTTCCTTTTGGTAGATGGTAGGAGTGTATTTTTAAAATTGTTTTTTTTCTAACTGTAAAAATTATACCTCTTCATTGTAGAAAATTTGCAATGCAGAAAAGCAAATCCTTAAGCCTGCCTTTTAGTACTAGTCCCTGTTAAAATGTTGGCTTTTTCTTGCTCTGGGTTCTCCCCTCTTTTTAGAGGGGAGAGAATGCAGTTATAAGGACTATATAATTTTGTATTACCCCTCTTTTTTCAGGGTTAGGCCAACAGACTTTCAAGTCTTTGGTCTTGCTTTGATTGATTATCTGAAAAGAAACACTAAGAAAGATATGATTAGATTATAGGAGTGGGGTACTTAATGGCTTGCTGATTTCTTAGAAATTCTCTAACAGGCTATTGTGGGGAAGGCCCCCACAGTAGTTGGTGCTGTGCACCAGCATTCTAATTATCAGAATATGGAGCAGTCAGCCCACATGCCAGCAGACCAGAGACTACCTTTGGGGAGAGGAAGTTTATTTGATGTCATACTGTTTCAGTTCAGTTCTTCAGTGAGCGCCTGACCACATTTGTTTTCATCTTTCAGAAAATAAAGAGTACGGAGAAAAATAGCTGAAACTTGTTTTCTTTTGACTCTGTAATGAACCCCATACAATCACTTGTTTCCTAATCACCTTTTGCTGTTGCAATGAATGGTGAGGGACCTTGATAGTAAACAGCAGAAGGAATAGAGTTGGTAAGTGAACATTTCTATCAGCGGGTAGCTTCAATATCCAGCCTCCTTATTCCCCATCCCTTCATCCTGCTCGACTGTTTTCACTTTGCCATGACTCTTGTGATTTCCTAAAATCTGTTGTCTGCCTTCCCCATCTCTCTAGGAAACAATTCTTGAAGGTCAGGAGTCTTTGTTTTGTTCACTGATCTATCCCAAGCACCCTAAGCCTTGTCTGGTGCATAGTGCACCCTCAATAAATGATCCATACAATGTATCAACCATAAAGAGGCTGTGTTGTGAGACAGAGAAGGGACGTGTCTAAGGGAGGGGTGACAAGTGAAAATTTCCTTAACCTCCTTTAAAGGCAGGTGTTCAATAAGCTAGGAGAAACCCCGCTTCCTCCTTGACATTTTAAGCATAACCACCAACCCAGCCGCAGAGCAAATTTCTCTACATCTGTTTTAGCTGCTCCTGTGGTGTGTATGGTTCTGGAAAGAAGAGTGATTGCTGGTATTGCTGACTAGCACATAGTGGGAGTAGGGCCTCAGAGAGAATACTCAGTGCTGACGTTCTGTTCTAGCCATGGGCCCGCATACACCCTGCATTGTTTCAGGAGGTGATTCTTTTAGGATAAATGATCTTCCCCCATCAGCAGAAAAAGTTGCAGTGAATATTGTGCTGAATGGAATTGTGCTGAACTCCCAGCCTCTGGCCCCATGACCTCACCCTTTCTAGTTTATTCTTTCTTCCCACCCCTACAATGTAGAAACCTTGGGGCTTTTCTGCCATTTCTGTGTCAGGTCCAGGGTGGTTGTGGTGAATGGTCATGTTATTATATTGGTCATGTTATTTTAAAAGCAAGACTTCAGGTCATATTGATAGTTCTACATAAGATGCTAAAAAAGGAAGCTGCCAAAGTACACCATAATATTCTCTTCCACACCAGTGCCACAGATCCAGATGGTCGTGTAGAGACTGTTCTCTGAAATGCTGCTTTCATTCATCACTGCTTGACACTTGTTACCTCCTCCCCCGCCCCAATAAATCTTAAACTCTGCTGCTTAACCCTCAAATCTAATCCAAATCTACCTAATTTTACTGATGTACTTTTGTTTCTCCACTTCCAATTCTAAGACATTTCTCTTTCCTGCAGTAGTAGTGTCAGCAGGACGTGTAAATTATCACTGCTATTCTTTCCCTTTTACTGGATTTCACTAATGGTCTGAATTTGAATGAAAGGAAAGGGATATAAAACAACAGTAATATAATAATGGCAGCTAATGTTTTAGCCAGTAACTATGCATTCTCATTTAATCTTCAAACGTAAAGAAGGTGCTGTTGTAGTCCTTATTTTACTTAAGGAGAAACTAAGATACAAATTGATATGGAGGCATCCTCTAAAGTGATATGCTGTTCGGTGATTGAACTAGAATTCATATTCTTTGTCTTTTATCTCTAAAACTCTGCTCTTAACCTTTGTGCCATGGTAGGTCTCAGGGTGAGCAAGTTCCTGAAGATAAGGCTTCACTATACAAACAAGGGTGATTGAGGTTTTTCCTTTTTTTCCCAGGGAAATCACTAACTCACTGGTGCTCTGTGAGATGTGGAAGGGGTGGAAGGGTTTGCTCAGAAAGCCCCTCTCAAGATCCTGTGCACTGCTTGCTGCAGGCAGGTAGAAACAGGGTGGGGAGGGTGGCACCTCCAGAGGGAAAGGCTCCAGAACTGCCCACCCACGTAGCTTTCTTTGACTTTTCAACCTTTTACCCAATAAAATGTTTAAGATGTACACAAATGATAGAACAAATATCCACAAAGCCAACACTCTATTTAAGATCTGTAAAACTGAGGTGGCTGCTATATTCCATGGCTCTCTGCCCCTTTTGTAGCCCCCTGATTTTAATCATTCCCCTTTTTTAAACATATGACAACAATACCATTATCACCTCCAAATATGTAGAGGTAATGTACTCAAGAATGAGTCAATGTTGACATTTTCTTCATTCATCTAGGTTTTTAAAAATTGTTTTATTTGAATCAGGGTCCGGAAAATCATACACATCCTGCATGTAATATGTTCGTTAAGTGGCTTTTAATGAATCAGTTTCCCTTCCTTTTTCATTTCTGTTTTTTTTTTCTTTCTATTACAGTTTGCTTGTTGAAGAAACGAGCCTTTTGTCCAAAGGTTTCCCACATTCTGTGTGTTTTCTTTTTTAATGACTTTTGACAAAACTTTGCTGACTTACCCTCCCTCTAGTGAGTTAACTTGCTCTTTAATCTGTCGGTGGCTGCGGGAGGTTCCAAGTGATCCAGCTTCCATAAATAGACGGGACTCAACTCGCCCTCTAACTTAGTCCAGCCCCAAGGTCACTTCTGAGGAGTCTTCTGAAACACCCCAGGTGACAGGGAATGACATTCTCAGCAGGGACCATCTCTATTGAAAACATTTTTCCTCGGAAGGAATTTTTCATCTTCTATTTAGCAAAGCAGTTTCACATTCTCCGTTTAGAGGAGAGGACCGAGAAGCTGGTGATGACTCTGGATTTCTTCTTCTAGACAGTTTGTTGCTTTAAGGATTTCTGGGGCTCAGTGCCAGAACTTCCTTGGGATATTATTGACTTACAGCTTAGATCTGCTTATCAGGAAACATCTGAGAATCCCTGGAGGGTAAGAGGAGATTGAACATTAAAACCAGACTTTTGTTAGTGCTTATTGGGGTTGTGTTCTTGAGCAGCTAGCTGGGCTGTGGGGAGTAATCCTGATGCTTATGTTTTCAAACCCTTGGTTTTCATGCCTTGTTCTTTTTCCTGTTGCTGTCTAGATGTTGCTCAGTAACTATATTTGGATCACTGTAGACATGAAGAAATCCAATTTTATTTTATTTTTCTTTTAGTCTAGCTATCTTGACCTACTTATCAACTGTGCTAATTCTACAGGGTAGTGAGTCAATATTAATGTAAGAAAAGAGAAATAAAAGGAAGAAATTGAAGTGTGAAGTTTGTTTGGGTTAACAGTGATTTAAAGGTTGTAAGAACAAAGATTGCAAAGTTGTCAAATTTTAATCATTTTAATAAACCAGAGCTAAAAATCTAACATAGACTGTGAAAAACTATAGTAAATTGACTACAGCCCCACTTAGACTTTTATTATGAGTCTAAGTGGTCATTTTAAATAAGAGTTTTGCTTTGATTAAAGGCATTGATAACAGTAAATAAAGTATTTGTTGAGTTTTACCAGTTTGTTCAAACTTTACTGTATTCCACAAGCAGAAATCAGTCTTGATCAATGTACTCTCCTGGTGACTATGAGTGCTTAAAAGTTAAAATATAATTTCTATTCATAATAAAAGTGTTAAACAGAGATGATTTGCTAATTTATTGGTTGCAGTGGTCAGTTAACAATAAAAATTAGCACTTTCTAGCCATCTCTGATTACTGGAAGCAATAGCACACACATGAGATAATGTGATTGCAAAGGAGCTTGTGGATGTAATTGTGTTGTATTGTCGTAATAGGTGTCGTGAAATGTAGTGCCTTGCAGAGAACTGCCAGTATTTTGGTGAGGCTAGGGCTTAGGGTGTATAGTTGCATGAGAGGCTGAACTTGTGGGTGGGGACCAGATCATCATGAGTTTTCTACCATCTGCAAAGGAGTTTTAGATGCCTCCTGAAAATGATGGATTAAGCAGTAGAGAATTACGACATTTGTATTTTAAAAGATGACCTGGTGGGCCTCCCCTGGTGGCGCAGGCGGTTGAGCGCAGTGCTGTGAAGCTGTCCGCAGCCTCTGCAGCACCGGGTGGATCCCAACCAGCAGGGTCCCACATGGTGCCTGGGACCTTTCCTATCTCACCAGCTGCTTCCCTCAGCAGTGTATTTCCCCAGTCTGTCAGTTCTGTTCCCCGCTCTGTCTCTGGTAAATCCTCTCACCCTCCTGTACGTTTGGCCTGTACCCCGGTTCTTGTATAAATAAATAAATAAATCTTTAAAAAAAAAAAAAAAAAAAGATGACCTGTTGGCAGTATGGAAAAATAGAACAAGAAGATGAAGCTTTAGTCCCAAAGAAAAGATGGTGATAGTGGGAAGTAGGGCAACAACTATCTTAAGTTTGTGAATTCAAGTCCCAGAGAACAATTTTTAAAAGGTCAATGTGTTTGAAGCATTTAATAGTAGTGCCAGTGGTTTTCCTAGAAGTACACGATTTTAGAAGAGTAAATAAATTAATTTCATATCCCTCTTCTATCCCTGGAAGGCATTTGGCAAAGGTTTTTTTGGACCCTTACGCAGGGATCTCTTTGGAGACTGCTGCCAAATCTTTGTGGGTCTGTTGTGAATACTCAGCTCATTTAGAGCTTAGAGTAGAGGGAGATGTCAATTGCTTTGTCCTTGTGACCAGTAACCACAAAGAGTCACATTACACTCCCTGGCTCTCAAGCGCACAGCAAGAGTTTTGAGCAGTTTCTTGCCCAGGAATTTGTTGCCTCATCTTTATGATTTATGTTACAGTCAATCTGAGAGATATTGATAGTTCTCTTCCTCCACTCCTCCTTTGTTATCATCTTTACCATCCTCACAGATGACGTTTACTGAGTGCTTACTCTTCTCCAGGAATTGCATTAAGTGTTTAACCTACATGATCAAACATCATCCTTATAACAGCCTATGAAGTGAATTACTGTTATTATCTTCAATTTAGAGATGAGGAAACTATGGTTCAGAGGAGTTTGGATAACTTGCCTCTAGGTCACATAGCTTGACAAAAGGCAGAACCAGAAATTGAACCTAACTCTCTCTGACTTTAGAGTCTAAACTCTAAAGTATTGTGACTATAGCTGTTAATATAATTTATGTAACAGATATGACTTTTCTCTTCATTTTGTTGATATTTAATTTTACTTAATTTTAGAAATCTAATTGGATTAATCAAAGGAATCATGAATTGGATAGCATCCCATCTAGCTAGAAGGGTGTTACTGATTTTTCTTTTTGAAGTTGCTCTTTTATGTAACCTCATCCAGTGAAAAGTCCACATAATGAAATGCTGTATTTTCTGCTCCCCTACCCCCAGCTCATAACAGGTATAAAACACAAATGTAGGACTTTTTAAAACATGAAATGCAGGAATATCTTTGGGAGTGGGGAAGGAGCAGAGTAAGGAAGGTATTTAAACTTCCAGCTTTTTTCAAGGCAGATATTCATGGATGCTTTCACTGTTTTGCTTAAAGTATAGCAATTTCTAAAACAGGACACACACTCATTTCTAGAAGTTGAGATATAATTAACATAGCACAAAATTCACCTTTTTAAAGGGTAGAGTTGGATGGGTTTTTGAGTATGTTTACACAATTGTGTAACCATCACCAATATTCTAGAACATTTGCATTTCCCTAAAAAGAAACCCCATACTCATTAGTAGTCATCCACAGTTCTCCCTCCTGAGACACTAATATTCAAGTCTGTTAAATGCTAAAACACATCTCACAGCTATCAAAAAGATTTTGAGAATATAATAATCCCTTTTTCTTCAATGCAGATAATGATGGTAATTGACACCTGTATAGTGTTTACTACATGTCAAGCGTTGTTCTAAGTGCTTTACCTCCATGTACTCATTTAAATGTCACTACAACCCTATGAGGTAGGTTTGGTTGTTAAACCCATTTTACAGGTGAAGGCACAGAGAAGTTAAGTAACTTGCCTTAACTCATCTAACTCTAGTAAGGGTCAAGGCTAGGATATAAATCCAGACAGTGTACCTTGGCAGTCTGTGCACTTAATTGTTATATATGTTTTAAGCTGATCACACTATATTTAAAAATGATAAGAAGACCTTGAAAAACATTATGCTAAATGAACGATGCCATCACAAGAGACCACTTATTGAATGATTCCATTTATAGGACTTATCCAGAATAGGCAAATCTGTAAAGCCAGAAAGTAGATTACTGTCTGCTGGGGTCTGGAGATGGGGTGGGGAAACTGTTGTAGAAAGTGGGAAGTGACTGCTAGTGGGAATGGAGTTTCTTTTTGAGATGCTGAAAATGTTCTAGAATAGACAGTGGTGAAGGTTCCATAACTCTGTGAATATACCAGTCCCATTGATTTCTACACCTTAAGTAGATGAATTGTATAGTATGAGTTATAGTTCAATAAACCTACTTCTAAAAAATGATATTAAGAGAAACAACCAGACTGATTTTCCTTAGAATAGCTTTTTCTTCATCTAAAGAAAAAAAATATGTATACATACACACACAACCTCTCCTTTTCCCCTTTTATTTGGGGGTACTCGGTCATTTGCTGCCAGTTCTAATTCTAACCATTGCACTTGTACTCAAAAATCTTAAGGTGTCTCCAAATATCAGTCAAAGCTGGGAGCCTTTCTAGCCTGGAAGTGAGGCCTCTGGGACCCCCTCCAGCTCTGTGGAGAAAAGTAGCTTGTTCATTGAGAATGTGAATATACATTCTTACATAGAACTTAAAGCACTTCATTGTGTTAAATCATTTATTCTATAAACATTTATGGACAGCCTGCTATGTGCCAGCTAGAGCTCAAGCTGCTTTATTTATACTTGTGAATAAAATAGACAAAAAAATTTCCAGCCCTGTGTGGCACACAAGAGATAAGCATAAATTCTTTGAGTATCATTTGAGTTGGATCTTAAAAGGTAATAGTAGTTCACCCAGTTGATGAATGTTATGAGTGTTTTATGGAAGAGTGCAATACTTAGTTGATCCTGTCAAAACAACTAACATGTAGATCATGTCTTTTTTGGCTTTGGCTGTGCAACAGATAATTCACAATTTCAGTGGCTTATCACAGTAGCCATTTACTTTCATTCTCATAGTCTGAACACTGGCTGCTGGGCCAGTGAACACTAAGCTGGGCCTAGTAGAACACTATAGAGGTGTCCATCCAGGTTCAAGTCTTTTTCTCCTTGTTTGGTCCGAGGGATCTAGGGCATGCGCTTCCCATGGTAGAGACAGGCCAAACCATAAGAAATGCTTATGTGATCTGCACTGATGCTGTATTTGTCAAAGCCAGTCACATGGTCAAGTTCAACAAAAATGTAACCGGGAAATATGTTCTGCCCACAGTGAGAGACACCATACAGTTACACAGCAAAGGCTATGGGTATTTAATTCCATATAATTTCTCCTAATTAAGTGAGAAACATCAACCCACAGATCCAAAAAGCCCAGTGAACTTCAAGCAAGGTGAATATAAAAAAAAAAAAAAAAAACTATACCTAAACACATTGTAATCATCTGCTGAAAAAACCAAAGATAAAGAGAAATTTTTAAAAGTAACCAGAGGAAAAAGAGATGCTGTATACAAGGGAAGAAAGATAAGAACAATAGGCTTTTCATTCGAAATAGGCAGAAGACAGGGAAACATCTTTCAAGTTTGAAAGAAGAAAATCAAAACTGTCAATCCAAATTGCAAATAATAAAATATTTTTCAGAAAGAGTGAAATAAAAATATTTTCAAATAAACTAAAGCTGAGGGAATTTGTTAATTTGTTAGAGTTATAATGTTATAGGTCCATTATTTTTAAAAAAGATACACTTTAAATATAAAGGCATAGATGAAATGTTGAAAGTGAAACAAAATAGAGATAGATTTATCTTGCATACAATAAGCATAAAAACTGACATAACTACATTAATGTCAGAGGAAGTAGACTTCAAGGTAAGGAGCATTACCAGAGGGAAACAGGGACATTTTACTACGATAAAAAGTTCAATTCATCAGGATGATGTAAAAATTCTAAATGTGTTTTTACTTAATAACAAAGCTTCAAAATACTTGTGGTAAGAACTGACAGAATTAAAGAGAAAAACAAATCCCAATGAGTTAGCAATTTCGCATCCCATTTTCAGTATTGATCTTGATGAAAAAAAAATCAGCAAGGACATATATGATGTGTTTCAGCAAGGATGGTACCTCAGCAATGGCAGAAAATACATTCTTTTCAAGTGCACCCAGAGCATTCACTAAGATGGGTCCTATGCTCAGCCACATAACATATCAACCAATGTAAAATAATTAATGCAAAGTGTGTTTTTGACCACAGTGGAACTAAACTAGAAATTAATAACAAAGTTCTCTGGATATTTACAGTATTTGGAAAATAGCAGCACATTTCTAAATAACCCGGAGTTAAGAGAAGAAATCATAGGGGAAATTAGAAAATATTTTTAGTTGAGTGAAAGTGAAAGCACTGTACCAGAATCTGTGCGATGCAGCTATTGCGTTGCTTAAGGAGAAATTCATAGCTTTTAGATACCTTTATTAGAAAAGAAGAGTTTAAGTTTTCACAGGAATGAGAAAAAGAACAAATTAAACCTAAAGTCAAAGGAGGGTAATAACAAAGATATGGAAGAAGAAATCAGTGAAATAGAAAAAAGACAGATAGTAGAGAAAGTTAACAAAGCTAAAGCTTGGTTCTTAGAAAAAATATCAACAAAATCGGTAACTCCCTAGCAAGACTAAGACAAAATACACAATTTTCCAACATTATTATAGCTCATAAAGATTTTAAAGGATTAATGAGATATTTCAAACAAATGCCAGCAAATTTGACAGATTGGATTAAATGGACAAATTTCTTGAAAAACACAATTTACCAAAACTGAGACCAGAAGAAATGAAAATTTCGGATGGCCCTATATCTGATAAAGGTATTGACTTTTAAATTAAAAAACCTTTCCTTAAAGTTCTCCAGTTCTAGATTATTTCACTGATGAATTCTATCAAATATTTAAAAATGAAGTATCAGTCTCACACTTTTTTAGAAAATGGAAGAAAGAGGACGGAACACTCCCCAGTCCATTTAATGAGGCTAGTTTAATCCTCATACACAAATCTGACAAGGACATTTAAAGAAAAGATTACATACCAACATCCCTTTGGAACGTAAGTACAGAATCTTCAATGAAATAACAGCAAATCAAATTTGCACTATATGAAAAGAATAACATGTCATAGGCAAGTAGGGTTTATTGATTTAGCATTTGAAAATCAATATAATTTGTCACATTTACTGAAAAACCTTTTGATAAAGTTTAACACCTATTCATGATTTTAAAAAAGAAAAGCAGACTATAGAACTGGAGCAAAATCCTAATTATGCCCTGCATTCCTCTTGGCAGGAGTCCCAATGATGACATCCGCACTGTCTAGATGGCCCGCTGAAAGCATGTGCCGAGGTTATAGTTAATTAATGAGCCTGTGATTTTATGCACTTGCCATTTGTTAAGGAATTATTATTCTAGTTAATATTAACTACCAGACACTACTGTTCATTTCTGTATCAGTTTTGTGATCTTACATTAAAATCTCATTATTCTCTGTCATGGCAGTCTATAATGTAAGTCTTCCACCTGTTTCTCCCTTTATCTCAATTACTCTTACAATATATTGCTGGCAGATTCGCAGCTTCTGTATAGATACACTATTTCCTTTATATATCTTATTGTTGCCCCTCCTCTTCTGTTAGGGATCTCTTTTATGTGGGGTGAATATTTCTACTGTTGAGTTTCAGGTTTGAATATCCTGATTTAGGACATTAAATCCTTCTCATGGACACCACCTAAGGAATCAGTTGTTTACTGGGTTGGCTCTGTCTAAGGAAATGTCTCTGGTTCATCTTGAATAGGAACTAACTACCAGAAGAATCCAAATATGCATTTTCCTTGTAAGTACAGTGGCTCTGGTTTCTATAAATGGCAACTGTTAGTTTTTGTTATAAAGTGTCTAGCCTCTATTTTCCTTGGGCTTGGTGCTGATGTGCCTTAAGATGATCTAAAATCACCCACCCTGAGAATGAGCTCAGTTATTTTTACTCCAGTTATACAGTTTCTCTCCTCCCTGTTTTTCTTACTCAGAATCTTGAGTTTTCTAAATGCTGTCCCCGATTCTTTCTTCCAAAATATCAAGAATGTTTCATACTTTAAAACTGGTTGAAGGGTAGAGAAATTCCTTGTGTCTTTTTTAATCTTCTTTAGCAGAAAAACTAGCTTGTATTTGAAGACAGATAAGAAAAAGACACAAGATGCCCCCATCACAGATCTCTGCAACACTTACCCTCATAGACTGAAGCTCGTGTTAATAAATTTTCTTGGATTCTCCTGGGAACGGCCTTAAAAGCTGCCTGTTTTTACTTGTCTGTGCTCCTTGTTATCTGTGGCCTCACCCTAAAGTTTCACTTTATAGTTTCACATTAGTCTGCACTTCTGCAACTGCTATCATATGTATTATCTGGGCCCTTATTACATTGCACAGCATAGCAGACCTGTTAGTTTTTTTTAAATAATAAATTTTAGGGCCTCCCCGGTGGCGCAGCTGTTGAGCGCTGGGTTGCAAAGCTGCCCTGCAGCCTCTGCAGCACCGGTTCAATCCCCAGCTGCTCCCCGGCCACTGGAGGAGGGTCCCACATGGCGCGCAGACCTCTCCTGCCGCCCGCTGCTCCCCTCAGCAGTGTACTTCGGTCCTTCTGCCTGTTCTGCTCCCTGCTCTGGCTCTGGTGAATTCTCTCACCCTCCCGCACTTCTGACTGTACCCAGTGCTTGTATAAATAAATAAATAAAAATAAATCTTTAAAAAAAATAATAATAAATAAATAATAAATTTTATTTTTATATTCCCCATACAATTTCAACCCCCCTATTCTGACCCCATCCCTCCCCTCCCACCCCCCAACCCCAAAAAGTGTCTCTGGTTCATAGTTTTTTGTTGATTTTGATTTTCACTTTCTTATAGTTATTCATTTTCCTGGTCCCTTATTTAAGTTTTCTAGATTCCTGCTATGAGTGAGACCATCCGATATTTTTCTTTTTCTTTCTTGCTTATTTCGCTGAGCATGATCCCTTCCAGCGCTATCCATGTTGCTGCAAATTGCATGTGTTTATCTTTTTTGAATGCTGAGTAATATTCCATGGTATATATGTACCACATCTTCTTGATCCAGTCATCTATTTTTGGGCATTTGGGCTGTTTCCAAAGCTTAGCTATTGTAAATAGTGCTGCTATAAACATAGGGGTGCAGGTGCTCTTTGGAATTGATGTTCCTGTGTCCTTTGGGTAAATACCTAGGAGTGGAATTGCTGGATCATATGGAAGCTCTATGTTTAGTAGGTCCAGAAATCTCCACACAGCTCTCCATAGTGGTTGGATCAGTTTGCACTCCCACCAACAGTGCAGAAGAGTTCCTTTTTCTCCACACCCTCGCCAACATTTGTTGTTGCTAGTTTTTTAATATGTGCCATTCCCACTGGTGTAAGATGGTATCTCATGGTAGTTTTGATTTGCATTTCCCTGATTACAAGTGATGTTGAACATTTTTCATATGCCTGTTGGCCATTTGCATTTCTAATTCAGAGAAGTTTCTTTTTAGCTCTTCTGCCCATTTTTTGACAGGATTATTTTCTTTGTTGTTGTTGAGTCTCATCAGCTCTGCGCAGATTTTTGTGATCAGTCCTTTATCATTGGTGTTGTGTGCAAAAATGTTCTCCCAGTTGGTGGGGTTTCTCTTTGTTTTTGTTATTGTCTCTTTTGCTGTGCAGAAGCTCTTTAATTTGATGTAGTCCCAGCTGTTTATCTTTGCCTTCACTATCACTGCTTTGGGTGATGTGTCTGTAAAGATGTCTTTGATGTGCAAATCACGTAGTGTTTTGCCTATATTTCCTTCTATGTATTTTATGGTTTCAGGTCTTATGTCTAGTTCTTTAATCCATTTTGAGTTGATTTTTGTGTATGGTGTGAGGTAGTGGTCAAGCTTCATTCTTTTGCATGTGGCGACCCAGTTTTCCCAGCACCATTTATTGAACAAACTTTCTTTGCTCCAATGCATAGTCTTTGCTCCTTTGTCAAAGATTAGTTGACCATAAATCTGTGGGTTTATTTCTGGATTTTCTATTCGATTCCATTGGTCTGTATGTCTGTTCTTGTTCCAATACCATGCAGTTTTGATGATTATGGCTTTGTAGTATAGTTTGAAGTCTGGGAGTGTGATGCCTCCATTCCCTTCTTTTTTTTTCAGGAGAGCTTTGGCTATTCGGGTTTTTTTGTGATTCCATATGAATTTCATCAATAATTGTTCTATTTCTTTGAAGAATGACACTGAGATTTTGATTAGAATAGCATTGAATCTGTAGATTGCTTTTGGTAGGATGGTCATTTTAATAATGTTTATTCTTCCAATCCATGAGCAGGGGATGTCTTTCCATTTCTTTGTGTCTTCTTCTATTTCTTTTAACAGTGTTTTATAGTTTTCTTTGTATAGGTCCTTTACCTCTTTTGTTAGATTTATTCCCAAATATTTGATTTTTTTTTGTTTCAATAATAAAATGGATAGTTTTTTTTATTTCTTCTTCTTCAGATTTATTGTATTTATTCAAGCACAGGGTACAGTCAGAAGCGCGGGAGGGTGAGAGAATTCACCAGAGCCAGAGCAGGGAGCAGAACAGGCAGACTGACGAAATACACTGCTGAGGGGAGGAGCAGGTGGCAGGAGAGGTTTGTGCGCTGTGTGGGACCCTCGCCGGCAGCCGGGGATCGAACCTTGGCTGAAGAGGCTGTGGGCAGCTTTGCAGCCCAGCGCTCAACTGCTGCGCCACCAGGGGAGGCCCAGACCTGTCAGTTTTAATCTGTCACTAATCTACTTAGTGTATTCACTTATGAGTTAATAATTCTTACATTTCCACCCAAAATTGAGATTCACACATGATTAAAGAAATGTGAATCTGAGAGAGTACTTAAAGACTTTTAGGTTGGCCTCTTTGAAAAGTTTACTTAATTTTAGGACCTTTCTTGACCAATGCAATTTTGTCAAAAAGACAAAATTCATATAAGTAGATTTTGAGAATAACTTAGAGAAAAATGTCAGCTTAATGTGGAGGAATGGGGTAGAATTCTTTAAGTTAATTAAAACTGCTATACCAAAGAGTTCTTTGTCCTAGAGCATTTAAATTTAAAATTCTGTCTATTTTTTTGAAGATTATTTCATTTATACATTCAAGAACAGGGGTACAGGCCAGAGATGCAGGGGGTAAGAGGACTCACCAGAGACAGAGTGGGGAACAGAATAGGCGGGTTGACTGAAATACACTGCTGAGCCGCAGGGGAGACAGGAGAGGTCTGCCGCACCATATGGGTAGCTCCCTGGCCGGCAGGAAATTGAGTGCTGCAGTAGCTGGTGGTAGCTTGATAGTGCTGTCTTTAAAAACCCTATGCCACCTGGGAGGCCCCCTTAAATTCTATCTTCTGTTCAAAAAAAAAAAATTATACACACACACACACTCATACACTCATACATGCACGTGCACATATACACAAGGTTTTAGGCATTCTGGATGAGGATTTTTCAGTTTAAATGCTGAAAGAACTTAGGTTCACCTTCTTAACTGGTGGGAACTCTGCCATACATCCTGTTTCTTTTGCTGAGGTGGCTGCCTTGCCATTTGGGAGAAGTTTAAAATAAGCAAATTGGAGTATAAATTGTAGAACAGTTTTTGATAGCAGATTCCCTTCCTTCTCTACCCTTGTTTCTCTGATCATCCCATCTAAGTCAGAATTGGCTTTTCATTTTTTTTCTTGCAGTTCAGCACTCTATAATCTGTTGAAACTATGTCTGCGTTGTGAGTCACTGCTGCCAGCTTCAGGACACTGTAGTGGGAAGGTGCTGTTGAAGGAGCAGAGTGGTCCACCCGGGCCTGAGGGTCATGACCAAGATGGTTCTGCTTTTCCTCTCTGGGTGTTGCCCATTCTCTGAGCAGTCACCTGGCAGTGACCACTGACCTTCTGTCCAAAGTGAGCTCTAGTAACATAAACCAGGGGAGGAAATGCTGTTTCATAGCTTCTCTCATTTCCTTCCTGAAACAGATTTAAAATTCATTTTCTGTTACCTCTTATCCTTTTGCACAAAGACAAGAGACTTTTCTTTTTAGCCCTACATTGTCAAGAATAAGAGAAATATGCAATTGCTTTTGAAGGTCAATCTTCTCATTGCTGGGATTTAAGATTTTTGAAAATGGATTTCCATTCCCAAAAGGTAATATTTTATGGAGAGTTCAGTTCCAGAATATTCAGATATTGCCAGAAGCTCATGCAGGCGGTATTGTCCTGGAGCACCCCAACAGAGAGCCCATCTCCCCTGCACCATCAGGAGACGGAGGTGTGCTGTGTTATTCCTGTACTTCCCTTCCCAGGAGTCAAGGAGAAAGTTGTCTTTTCAGTTAAGAATTTTGTACTGGGATTTGCCCAGAATTTAGGCTTACCCTATGAATTGCACAATATTAGGAAGAATGTGGAAGGCGTCACCAGTGCTTTTTGAAAGAGTGTGGTCAAATTTCAAGACTCACACATTGTGTCCTACTTTCCTAGGAGTAAAATATAAAATAGATTTGCTCAGAATTTGGAGTTGGATTGTACCAAAACCATCCCAAATGGGACTAATTTTGGGGGGAGTATGGGTGAACCCAGACATCATTATTTTTCTAAAAATTTTTAAAAGTCTTCACAAGTTACATCCCTATCTCTCACCTGGATTTAGAATCCTAGACTTAGGAAACTAATTTTATAATTTCTGGAAACTAACCCTTTAGTTTCCTATATCCTCTGTTCCCATCTTTTTTCATGCATCATTATCTTAGAACCTACAAATTTTGGAGGGCAGGTATCCATCAGGGGTACAGCAGAATACAGAAAGGATGCTCCAATTGGATAATTTAAGAAGGTCCTACTGAGAATGGAACAAACAGGTGTAGGGAAAATAACACAAATTGGACTCTTCCCAGGGCTAGAAGGAAAGCAATGCTAGGCCTGAAGGAACAGGGAACTAGGTGTTGCTTGAATCAAGAGAAATGTTTTCAGGGGGTCTTTTGCTGATAGCTGTGCCCTGTAGTAGAACAATCCAACAGCTCATGCCCAGCAGGGAGATAACTGAGAGAGTAAATACCCAACTTCACTGTCTCTCTACTTTTAGATCTCCTGCTGGTGCCAGCAGCTGGCTGAACCCACCTGGAAGCCAGACTCAGCCTCCCAGGGCAGAGTAGGCGGAGGGCATGAAGGACATAGGCAGTGTCATGTTCAGTGTCCTCAGTCTCTACCAGGTTCAACTCTTCTCAGAAGGCTGCACTGGAAATTACTTATTAAGCTGTTTATATCACTGTCTATCAGGGTAAAAGTTTTTAATTTGTGATGTCAGATCTTTTTCAGTAATGTATTTTCAAACTTGTATTTGTGTTACTTATTAAAAACTACTGACATTGCCCAGGTCTTTTACATTCTGTCACATTTTCTGATATATATATATTTAAAAAAGCTTTTTTTATTGTGGCAAATACATGTACTATAACATTCATCAATTTAACCATATTTCAGTGTGCAATTCTATGGCATTTAAATAATTCACATTGTTGTTCAACCACCACTACCATCTGTCTTCAGAAATTTTCATCTTCCCAAACAGACACTCTGTGCTCACCTCCTACTCCAGCCCCTGGCAACTATCATTCTGTTTTCTGATTCTATGAGTTTGACTTCTCTTGCTATGGAAGTGAAATCATTCAGGATTCATCTTTTTGTGACTTGGCATAATGTCCTCAAAGTTTGTCCATGTTCTAGCATGTGTCACAATGTCCTTTTTTAAGGCTAATATTCCATTATATGTATACACATTTTGTTTTTGTATGGATGGACACTTGAGTTGATCAGATACCTTTTTAAATGTTATCTTATTTCTGAATATATTTTCATTAATACATTCATTCTCATGGCTTAAATTTTACATGTCCTACATCTCTACTAGGTGATATAAAAATCAAGGAATCCTGGAGCTGAGACATGAAAGGTGGAGGTAGGCTTGAGTATGTGAGGTGGGAGAGAGTGAGAAGCATTAAATATGTGGAAAAACAGGGGAGCCCATCATGGTTGAAGGAAACAGCATGTCAACAAGGAACAAGTTCTGGACAGAAAGTGTTTCATGGGAGCAGCAAGCTTTCTGGAGAGATGAAGTTTAAAAAAATTCTGAAATATAACTGGAAATAAGTTCTCTGGCCAGACAGATCTAGAAAAGCTGGATTAAAAGGGCTTGGGGTGGACTGTCTCAGTCTTTAACACACTAGTGTTTTTTATGCCCTCCTAAGGAGGAAATATAGTTTTTAGCTTCCCAAGTTTATAATGACCGTGGAATGCTTATATTTTGGAACACAATAATTGGCGTCTTCAGAACATGTTTTGGGAAAATGACTTATCCCCCACGCAACATTTTTGAATGTTTCTTCATATATCATGGGAGTAAAAGTGCATTAAAAGGCAGCTGGCAGGGCCTCCCTGATGGCACAGGGGGTTAAGATGTAGCACAATGAAGCTATGAACTGCAGCATGAGTTCAATCCCTGGCTAGGGAGCTGACTCACATGGTGCATCAGACCTTTTCTGTCTCGCCTGCTGCTCCCCTCAGCAGTGTATTTCAGTCAGTCTACCTGTTCTGTTCCCCACTCTGTCTCTGGTGAATCCTCTCAACCCCCTGCATCCCTGGCCTGTACCCCAGCTCCTGTATGCAAAAATACATAAATATTATTTTTTTTAAAAGGCAGCTGGCAAGGGCCTTAGCCCATAGAAAATGTTGATATAGTCTACTCTTGACACACTGAAAAAAAACCACTGCAGATTTAAGAATCAATGTCTTTCCTCTCCCCACCCCCACTGAGAGACAAACCTGAGCACCCTCTTCTAAGATTAGTGGTGAGTTTGTCTGCAAGGTTTTATTTTTTTCTAAGTAGGATGGATACTTTGGGAAAGGAGTTGAATTGCTTAGGACAATAAAGGAGAATTTAAATAGTACCGTCAGCCACCAACAGGATTAGCGAATAAATGTTTTAAAAATATTGGGTTAAAAGGTCATCGAATGATTAGCCTACCAATACAGTTTTTAGCCTGCACGGGAATTCAGATGATTCTTAGGCTTGATAAATATTTCTTGAATATGTGAATGATTATAGAAAATAGAAGGACCTTGTAAATTCTTAAGCTGCTGAGTAATAAGTAAAACCTAGCAATTTACAGGGGGCCTCCCTGGTGGTGCAGTGGTTGAGTGCTGGGTTGCAAAGCTGCCCGCAGCCTCTGCAGCGCTGGTTCGATCCCGGCGAGGGTCCCACATGGCAAGCAGACGTCTCCTGCCACCCGCTGCAAAGCTGCCCAGCCTCTGCAGCGCTGGTCGATCCCGGCGAGGGTCCCACATGGCAAGCAGACGTCTCCTGCCACCCGCTGCTCCCCTCATCAGTGTACTTTGTCAGTCTGCATGTTTTGTTCCCTGCTCTGGCTCTGGTGAATTCTCTCACTCTCCTGTGCTTCTGACTATACCCAGTGCTTGTATAAATAAATAAATAAATCTTAAAAAAAAATTCATTATTAAAAAAAAATTAGCAATTTACAAAATTAGCCAATTTCACTGACAGAAAAGGAGGAGAAAAGAATTGTATCTAGATCAAGAGAGGCAAATGGTATTCGCCAAAAGCAAAACCCAAAAAGCCCCAAAAAACCTCTAAACATATTTACTCTAGTTAAGATAACTGTATCTGTCTGTCTATAGAAATACTCAGGGGAGGTATGTCTATAGAAATACTCGGGGGAGGAAGAAACTATGGTTTATTTTGGAATGCATCCAAAATAAAACAAAATTAAATATTTACAGTGTATTGAAAGAGGGGGGAAAAAAAAACCATGGACTGTTGAGTGGATAAAGAGATGATATGTGATAAAGTAACTGTGGCAAGATGTTGATGGTAGAATCCAGGTGAGTGTAAAGGTCTTTTAGCTTTGCTATTTGTAAATTTTCATTGTAAAATGTTGGTGAACCAATGAGGAGAAAATGAAATGCTGCAAGATTTTGAAGGAAATTCCAATAAGAAGTGATTTTCATAGAAAGAGGACATGAGCCTGAATTGTGGTTCTGACTTAGCCACTTCTTTACTGGAGAGTTCCGTGTATTGCTCAGGGGTGTTGCAGGGATTTGAACCCTGACTCCAGCCCCTTGCCCCCTGCCTTGCAGTGTGGTGGTGTCTCCAGCTCCTGGCTCAGTGTCTGGCACAGGATAGACTCAAATGGTAGCTGTCACCCTCTGCTTACTCCTGTGGACTGCAGAGGATGAAGTCTGAGAAAATAACGTTTGACCTGAAAGATTTATATGACTCTGTTGTAGAAGCTGGGAGGTAAATCTATTGGTAGTGAGGAGCTGGTTAATTTAGCCTTACATAAGCAGTGATAGAGATTTTGATATGAACAATTTCATGGATTTTCAACAAGTCATTTGCTCACTGAAAACCTGAGAGCATTTTCTGAGCAAAGCATTGCTCTAGACAACCAACACAACAGACAAAAATCCTTTCCCTCAAAGGGTTCTACATTGCAAAAGCATTTGAGGAATTAAGACTATTTACATGTCAAATGAAGAATGACTTCCCAAACTGGAAACACAGGTGTTCACCAGCAAGAGAAGGTGCTGTTTTCACAGCAGACTTTTCTGTTTCCCTCACATCGTGCCATGAAGGCTGTTTTTTCCTCTGTTTTCTCTCTAGCCCATCTGTGGTCTGGTTTCCTCTGCTGTTCTTTTTACTTCCATCTGGAGTTGGTGGAACAGCTTATATAAGCTATTTCTGATTACGTTTCAAAATATATGTCCAAGCTTCTAAAATGACTCAAATGAGAAGAATAATAGTTGCTTTTCATAGTGTGCACAGAACAGAGAAGATTGAGATGAAATCCATGATATTGCACATAATAAAACAGAGGGCTTTAAGATCTCCTTCCTGGCCTCAGCGCATGAATCCTGAAATTTAGCCAGGCTTGACTTCAGCGCTGTCCAGGGTGTGTGTTCCTCAGCGATTACGCACTCATTCCGATAGGGTGGGAGGTCAGTCAGTAAAGCGTTTGTTGAGCCAGACCCTCCTCTGCTTCTGAGTCATTTTCTGGTAGAGCAAGAAGATTCTCAGGGAGAAGCTTTAACTCCTTCAGATCACAAACTCTGTTCCTCAGCGTGACAGGAGAGCTCTGTAACCCTAAGAAGCTTATGCTGATTCTTTACGTGATATTTTAGTTAATGAGCATATATTTGGTCTGATTGTGAAATGGAATTTGAAAAAAGAAAAAAGTCATCCACCTTTTATACATTATGGTAATAATGTATAGATGACTAAGGTTTGTAAAATGTTATGTTTGTTTGAAAAAAAATTTATGACAACATCCTTATGTGGAAATCCGACATCTGGCAACATTAGCTCACTGGAAGATAGCCAGGAATTAAGAAAGGGGCCTCAGAGCACATTAAAAAAAATAATAACTATTGAAAAACTCCAGTATTACCACATGTGCTTACCACCACAGACTTTGTTAGCCTCTCCGATCTTGTTTGGTTTTTATTTGGGAACTTTCAATAACTTTAGTTGTGTGTGTTTGGTCCCTTTCCCCCAGAATATCTTAAACAACAATCTAGAAAGAAGGTAATGAAAGTTGACAGGGGAGATAAATTGGTAACAGAAGAAGGCTGACATCAAAAGAGAAAACCTAAAAATTGTACAACACTGATATTATGTAATACAATGCAGTAAATATATGGTCTTAATAATGAACTTGTGCCCATCAGCCAAAGAGTAAATCATATTTAGTGTCTTCTGTTGAAGAAACCAGGGAGGTATATAATGTGTCTTACAATGTACCATATTTTAAAAGTACCGTGTTGTGTGGTACTTTAAAAATGTTATTTTCCTTACTGCCCCGTTAAAGTTACTGAAAAGCCTATGTTCCCCAACTTGCATCTTCTCTGTCGACCACAGCTACAGGTCTCTTTCTTTTTCTTTAAATTCCTGAATCAATTTGAGAATCACATGAAAAAAATGTATAAGGAAATGATTATTTTTAAAAAGTAAATGAGATAGTATTTTGTTTTTTTATTTTTATTATTTATTATTTATTTATTTTTGTGGAACCTTCGCAGGCGGCTGGGGATCAAACCGGTGCTGCAGAGGCTGCGGGCAGCCTCGCAGCCCAGCGCTCAACCGCTGCGCCACCAGGGGAGGCCCTGTATTTTGTTTTTTTTAAAGTATAAAATACAGACTTCTTTTTTGCTTAGCTTTGACTTCATTATAATTACCTCTGTCTGTTAAGCGGTGTCATTCTCAAGCTAGAGATCTCTATTACAGTGACCCCAGGATTTATGCTTTCTTGTGCCTTTTGACCTTTCTTTGCAGGTTAACCATGGAGGCTGGCTCAGTGGTTCGAGCCATCTTTGACTTCTGCCCCAGTGTATCAGAAGAACTGCCACTCTTTGTGGGAGATATCATTGAGGTGTTGGCAGTGGTGGATGAATTTTGGCTTTTCGGAAAGAAAGACGATGTGACAGGTAAGAGGCTCACAATTCCTTGTGTGCAAAATGGACCATGGGCCCACCCTGCTTTCAGCAGTAAAATAAAGGTTAAGGGCCTCCCTGGTGGCTCAAGGGGTTAAATCTCAGTATTATGAAGCTATCCACAACCACCACAGCATAAATTTGATCCCTAGCCAGGGACCTGACCTACACCACACAGCAGACCTCTCCTGTCTTGCCTGTTGCTCCCCTCAGCAGTGTATTTCATTGGATCCGCCTGTTCTTCTCCCCACTTTGTCTCTGGTGAATCTTCTCACACATACCACCCTCTGGCCTGCACCTCAGCTCTTGTGTGCATAAATAAATAAAATAAATCTTTAAAAAAATTAATAAATAAAGGTTAAATGGGAAGCCCAAGTTAATCCATTTTAGAATCCCTTGTGCTTTCCTTGTGGTCTCTGCCATCCAAGAGAGAATGTCCCTTATCACCCCATCTCTCCTGTTGGTTCTTAAAGTTTTGAAATGGTTAGATGCCAGGTGCCCCCTCCCAAGTTTTTGAATCTGTCCTTCCCTTCCTTTCCCAGGTCTTTATCCTTTGTAGTCAGCACTGTTCTCTTCTGCAAATATACCTTCCACTTTCAGAACTCCCTATAGTTTGCCCTTGTTTCTCATTACCAGTTTTTATCTCTGACTAGTGGAACAAAAGTTGCTCTCTACCTGTGTTTTCTGACTATTTTAACATTTTCTACCTTTTCTTTCATTTGCTTTGAGGGAGCATGGTTCATTCTTTCCTAGATCCATGGTTGGCCTGATTTTATTAAGGTTACCATCTGCGCTAGATGCTACCTACCTCCCACTGTCCACGTATCTGGTTTCCTTTCTTCTGTTCTTTTAAATACATGTTAGCACCAATGTCTTTCATTTAGTGGCTTAGGGTGGAAGTTTTTCACATACTCTCTATACCTTTGATAATCCAATCCTTATCTTACATATATTTATGTAAATCTGGGCTGGAGTATGTTGTTCAGTTCTTAGAACAGAGTCTTCATATGTAACCCACATTTGGGAGATAATAGATTACTTCCCAGGAAAAGTCATGTCTCAGCTGAGATAAAATGATGACTAGGAGTTAGCAAAGCCCAGAAGGTAGGAGGGAGAATTGCTTAATCAGATGCCCAGAAATGAAAGAGAAAGACCTCAGAGGACCTGGGAAGAGTTCAGTATGGCATGAACTAGGCATGGTCGGGGATGAGAAGATGGTGCTGGGTGATGAGCAGAAGCTAGATCCTGGAGGACAGTCTATCAGGGTAAGGAATTAAGGGAGTGAGAAACCACAGTTGTGCTTTACGCACAATCAGCTTTGTATTATAGAGAGTTCACTATGGAAAACTGAAGAATAACAGGCAGGGACAGAATAAAAGGCAGGAGGCAGGATAGGAAGTTCTTGAGCGATCCAGGTGGGAGATGCTGATGGCCCAAGGTGGTGGACCTGGAGGTCAGTGGACAGATGCAGGAGATACTTAGTGGAACCAGTGACAGTTTGTTATGCTTCCCAACTAGCAGGTTCTGTCTGTCTACTACCTATTGTAACCCTACTTCATACTCGAATACTATCTTTTTCACAAAAGTTTTTATGGCTCATTCTCTACCTTCTTTGAACTTCCATAGCAACGTATGTACCTCTGTGAGACGCTTGACTTCAGAATTGAATTTTTGTTCATATCTAAATTAGATTTTGTGTCTGAACTGGATTTTAAGATCTTTTAGGGCCAAGGCCATCTCTCTCGCTTTTCCCTCTGCAGAGTGCATTGCGTGGTGCTACCTAGTACACGCCTGTGCATGGAGTTGTATTCTCTGTGTTCTGCAAGCATCTAATTCCACAAGCATCAACTTTTTCTTAATATGAATTCAGTGAGTTTTCAGTTTAGGGCTTAATAAGTAGGTTCAGAAAAGAAGTTTTTGGTCCTGGTCCACAGAAAGAAAAATCTCAACATTGGAAATGTTCCTTATTATTTTCAGGACAGTTCCCCAGCAGTTTTGTGGAAATTGTGACCATTCCCAGCCTGAAAGAGGGAGAGAGGCTGTTCATCTGCATCTCTGACTTTACATCCCACGAACTAAACAGTCTTCCCCTGCACCGAGGTGAGTGGATCCTCCACAAGAGAGCTTTTTAAAGTCGGGTTGGTGGAGTTGCCTGTGTTGACCGCTAGATCTTATTTTGAATTTTCATAAATGAATTGTTTTAGCTTCTCTGTCCTCTAGAGAGTCTTCAGCTAGAACAGCATTCACTGCTACTGCCTTGTATTTTAGTAGCATTTTATACTTTCCACAGCATTTTCTCACAGATACATTCTCATTTGATCTTCAACACAGACCTGGGAGGTAGCGGGGTGGGGATTGTTAAGTGAATTTTCTAAATAATGAAAATGAAATTCAAAGGTAAGAAGTTTTGGCCTCAGGATGTGAAATCACATTCCCTGATTCTAAGCGGTGCATTCTCTTTCCACTACCCCAAGCTGTAGCCATACTTTAGACTACATTTATCTTTTTTTCCCATAAAAACTGATATGACTTTGCTGACAGCGTTATTGTCAATGCATAATATTAGAGCAGGAATTGTAGTGTGGGAATTAAGAGACACATGCAAAACAGCATCTTTTTGTTGACTAAGAGTTAGGGAAGTTGGGGTTTCTCTTTCTCATCTGTGTACATGTTACTACTTATGTACTACTATACTGTACTACTGTACCTCATGTACTGCTGTACCATTAGAGAAAAGTAATTAAAATTCTCATCAAAACCAGTTTAAGGAAGTGATTGAAAATGGATAGTCATAGCTGTAGCTCAGTGATATTCCATGTATTTCTCATTTCTTCTTTGCTGAGACTTAAGACTTCTATAACAGAAGTCAGCTCATCAATACTGAATTTAGAAAGCACAAACAAGACAGAACTGCATTATACTGAGCCTATACAACTTAGGACAGTATTAGGCACCTTGAATCTAGAATAAGAACAAAATGCAGTATGCATGACAAAAGCAGTTCTAGAGTTCCACTTGTGGCTTCTAGAGATGTCTTAACACTCATACTTAATTAAGTCCATACATTTCTGCATACGCACAGAAACCAGAAGTGTCCTTTTCCCAACTGAGATGACCATTGCAATATCGTGACAACTAAGAACAGTCATCAAAACAGTAGAACTTGCTGAGTATGTTTAACAGCTTTAATCTACCGTATTTTTATTTGCTCTATGAGCATGACACTAGAGGGATAGGCTTGATTTCTCAAACCATGTACACAGATGAGAAAGAGAGAGAAACCCCAACTTCCCTAACTCTTAGTCAACAAAAAGAAAGGGATATTGAATTTTGACCTTAATCCTCAAAATCTATTTTGAGAGTTCCTTGCACTTCACTTTACACTCTGCTTCTCCCTCAGTTCTGTGAACTTCCTTGCTAATGAGTGTGGGGAAGGAAGACAGAACAGCGAAGCTCTTAAAGCGGGAACCTACCTGTGCCTATTCAACAGCTCTCCCAGTGGACAGCTCCAGTCCACGTCACCAGAGGAGAAAGGCCTGGCACCGTGGCTCCTCTGGCTCCTGCAGGGGGTGTGGGTGGACCTGTCCTTCCTACACCTGCTTCCTGGAGCAAATAGAGGGTATAAGAATATACTCGTGGGACTATGAGCTTGTGCCTACATTTGAAGAATTTGAGGGTGTGGCTTCTCCAGAATTAGCTTTATTGCTTCATAATTACTAGTCAAGTCTAAGGCACTAAAAAACAAAAGAAAATTTCTGCTGAATGCCTTCCCTGGCAAGACTGACCTAATGTGTTTTGCACTTGCCTTTGAAGTTAAAACCCATCTCAGGAATGGCAGGACCACATAAGGGATTATCAGAAAGACCCTGCTGTGGGCCTTTCAGGTGTGACTCATGACTGCCAAGACTGACTCAAGATCAGCCTGGGTAATGGGATCTATAGATCATATCTCAACCAGCTTTTAACTAATTGTACCTAATGAGCCTGCAGATGTAAGTGGAGCCCAAGGGAAGTGGAGGCAGGGCAGAGGAGATGAAGGGAAGGGACTAGACAGACCTGCCTTTCTCTCTTCTCAGTTACTCCATTGCCAATAAACACACTCACTGTTCAGCTCTTTTTCCTTCTTTGCTCTTCACATCTCTTCTGATCTGGAAGCTCACATCCCTGAGGATGAGGAAGTTAGCTCTTTCCATAGCTTTTTTCTTTTGTCTTTTTCTGGAAAGTTTAGTATAAGACAGAGAAATGATTCTGATTCCTCTTACACATGATAATCCTGTTAACAGATATTCATTTTCTTATTTGAAGATAAAAATCACTAAGAAATTAAAGTTTTGCTTTATACCACATACAGTTTATAAAACTGGAATGGAGGCTCCCTGATTTTCAAGTGTCGTATTAGGAATTGTCTTTCTACTTAGAGTAAAAATTATTTCCTCCACTATATCATTCTCTCAGCTCATGAGTAATGCACTTGCTTCTATCCCATGTTCTGGTACTGTTAATCCTCTTCTGTGGTTTCTTTATGTTTTCTTAGAACCTTCAGTGCAACAGTGTAGCTTCTCCTTTTCTGTGTCAACAACCCTTTGTCAATTTATACATGTCAGTGGGGGATTTGGGAGCCTTAAGAATGTGTGGGACAATGTTGATATCTGTTGTGCGTCACCATGCTGCTAAATAATTTTTTTAAAGATTTATTTATTTATTTATACAAGCACTGGGTACAGTCAGAAGCGTGGGAGGGTGAGAGAATTCACCAGAGCCAGAGCAGGGAGCAGAGCAGGCAGAAGGAATGAAGTACACTGCTGAGGGGAGCAGCGGGTGGCAGGAGAGGTCTGCGCGCCATGTGGGACCCTCACCCAGTGGCCGAGGAGCAGCCAGGGATCGAACCAGCGCTGCAGAGGCTGCGGGCAGCTTCGCAACCCAGCACTCAACCACTGCGCCACTGGGGAGGCCCCAACTGCTAAATAATTTTTACTTAATTATTTACTTACCTTTCAGAAATATCAATGAATTAATAAGAAAAAACAGATGTATATTTTTAATTATAAAATTATACGTATGTGTATATAGAAATGTTTAGTCTGTATCTATGCATGTGTATACACATGTACACACATGTACATATATGTTTGTGTTTAGGCAGTATAGCTTAGGGGATAAGAATTCTGATAGCACAGTTCCACAACTTAGTAGCTATGACCTTGGGCTAGTGAAATAAATTCTCTCAGCTCAGTTTCCTTATCTACAAATAGAAGATAATAATAGCTACATTAGTATAGTTGTTAGGGTTAAATGAGGCTATACATGTAAAACATCTGGCACAAGGTTAGTACTCAATAAATATCAACTATTTTTGTTATTCTTTTTTTTTATATAAGATTTATTTTATTTATACAAGAACCGGGGTATAGGCCAGATGCGCGGGAGGGTGAGAGGGTTTCACCAGAGACAGAGCCGGGAACAGAATAGGCAGACTGATGAAGTTCACTGCTGAGGGGAGCAGCGGACGAGACAGGAGAGGTCTGCTTGCCATGTGGGTTGCTCCAAGGCCGGCGGGGATCAAACTGGCACTACAGATCTGCGGACAGCTTCACAGCACTGCGCTCAACCGCCTGCGCCACCAGGGGGGCCCTATTTTTGTTATTCTTAACCTAGGATTCCTAGAGTTCATAGATATATTTTGGGGGACCTGGTTCCCCTAGTAATTATGTGAAATTTTGTTTATGCTTATATTGTTCCAGGGAGATTCTCTCTGGGCTGGGAATCACCAGTGGTTCTTCCAGCAGGTGTCACCCTTTTCCTCTTCCCAAAGCTGTCCTGTCATTTTGGTCTGTTCCTTGTATTTTGAGTTAATTTAAAATCAGAAGCAAGACTCTTTTGGAACGATCAGTGTAGGTGACTAGTGTCACTGACTTTCTTTTAAAAATTCCACCTTTATTATATAGAAATAACTAACAAAATGATAACCAGCTGAAATTAGATATGAAAACAGGCCCTATTATATTAAGGTTTCAAAGAAAGCTGTAAAAACAAGGAAAATACTGTAATTCCACAATTTTAAGAAAGCCAGTTTGTTTTAATGTCAACAGAGAGGGAGCAAGCATGCTTTTATTCTTCGTATTCACGAAAAGACCTATTATTATGTCTGAACTATGGCCATGTCTCCAGTGAGTTCCCTCTGTGGCCCTGACAGGATGGCCTGAGAGCTAGTGAGAGAAAAATCACTTGTAATTCTCAGGCCCCCAAGCTCTGATCAATGATTTGAGTCATAAATTAAAGGAATATAGGACCAAAGACCCTATTTTTCAAGAACAGCTAAGCAACACAGTATCAAAGCACAGAAAATTGTACCTATATTAAGTGCAGAGTTTTACATTTGGTACTGTGTAGTTTACCAAAATTAGTGACATAGTCATTTCTTTGGTAGGTTACAGACAGCAAAGATGAAAGTGGGCTTTTAGGGCCTCCCTGGTGACGCAGGGGTTAAAGTCTCAGGGCTATCAAGCTATCACCAGCCACTGTGACATGAGTTCGATCCCCAACCAGGGGATCTACCCACATGGCACAGCAGACCTCTACCCACATGGCACAGCAGACCTCTCCTGTCTCGCCTACTGCTCCCCTCAGCAGTGTATTTCAGTAGGTCTGCCTGTTCTGCTCCCTGCTCTGTCTCTGGTGAATCCTCTCACAGCACCCCCACCCCCCCCCACACACACCTCTGACCTACATCTTAGTTCTTTTTTTGTTTTTAAGATTATTTATGCATTCAAGAACTGGGGTACAGGCCAGAGGTGTGGGGGGTTCTTAATAAATAAATAAATAAAAATAAATCTTTTTTTAAAAGTGGGCTTTTAAGGTTTTTAAGAGAAGCATGCTTAGGTTTCAGGTAGAAAGCCTTGTATGGGAGACAAGGATGATACCTTGTGTGGAAGAGGGTGTCAGAGGTGACACCATATGGGAAGCTGGAGGAGATCCTGGCTGGATATGATTGCCAAGTTGCAATGGGTAAAAGCATCAGAATAGCCTTTGGTAGTTTAACCTCTTTAGAGAGCTTCCAGAGCAAACTTATTTCGTATAATTTCAGGTAATAATAGGATTATTAGAGAAGAATGCTTTGACAGTTTAAAGAAACCTTCATGTCTCATGCTAAAAGTTCGAGCAAGGGAGGGGCCTCCCTGGTGGCTCAAGGGGTTGAGACTGAGATGCAACCTATGAGGCTGTCTGCAGCCACTGCAGCACTAGTTCAATCCCTGGCCAGGGAGCTACCCACATAGTGCAGCAGACCTCTCCTGTCTCGCCCACTGCTCCCCTCAGCAGTATATTTCAGTCAGTCTGCCTGTTCTGTTTCCTACTCTGTCTCTGGTGAATCCTCTCACCCCCACACCTCTGGCCTGTACCCCAGTTCTTATATGCATTAAATAAATCTTTTTTTAAAAAAAAGTTTGAGCACAGGATATGATAAAATTGGCACATTTATCATCTTAACTTGGCAATGTCATTTGGGAAACTAGAAGAGAATTTATGAGGGACAAGGCATGAAAGGGTTAGATAGTTGGAGTTGGACTAGAGTGGTGGCAAATAGGAGTAATACGTGGAATACATATATTAAAAGAAGAAATTGGGGCCTCCCTGGTGGCTTAGGGGTTAAAGACAGTGCTATCAAGCTATTGCCAGCTACTGCAGCAGAAGTTCGATTTCCCCGGCCGTCGAGGGAGGTGGCCCACATGGCGCAGCAGACCTCTCCTGTCTTGCCCATTGTTCCCCTCAGCAGTGTATTTCAGTAGATCTGCCTGCTGTGCTCCCCAATCTGTCTCTGGTGAATCTTCTCACCCCCCACACCTTGGGCCTACACCCCAGTTCTTGTATGCTTAAATACATCTTTTAAAAAAAGAAGAAGTAGAAATTGGAGGTGGTGAAGTTAGCGGCGTAGAGCCAGTTTTGGAGGGAAATTTAATGGATCTATCTGGGAGTTGGAGTTGAATAATCATCATCATTAGCAAATGGACATTGAGTACTTGCTCTACAAAAAGCGTTGTACCAGACTCTTGAAACACCAAAGAGAAGTGATACTTGCCAATAAGGAACTGTAATTCACTTAGTGGGAAGATAGAGCATATTTAATTTAAAAAAAAATCAAAGGTGTATAAGTTGATACCCTAAAAGATAATCCAGTTTTCAAATATACTTGCCTAGAAAGTGAAGCATGATTTTGCTAAGTGCTTCGCTATCTTGTTATGAGTTTATAGAAAATGTGTATTGGTCTTTGCCCTCCCTGGTTCCTGACACAGGACTTCTGGAATCCTTGTGAGCTACTGAATGATAAAAGAATGTTTTGGTGTAATGAGGCAACTCTTGGTAGATTTCTGGGTGGCAGCTGGTCACCAGAAAGATCAGTTTGATTAGAAGCTTGAAATTTGCAGCCCCTCCCCCATTCTCTTGATAAGGGAGTAGGGCAGAAAGTAGAGCTAATGATCAGTCATGCTTGTGTGATAAAGCCCCCATAAAAATCACAGAAGTAGGGGGTTCAGAGAGTTTCTGGGTTGTGATCAGGGGGAGTGTTGGCAAGTGGTACTCTGGTCAGGGCACGGCCACTCAGTGATGTTTTTCTAAGAAAAAATAACTAGATTTAGAAACAAAGAAAAACTTAGTGAGAATAGTGATGTTAGTTCACAGTTTTACAAGTCTCTTTAACAAGGTTTAATAGAGGAAAGCTAGATTCTCACATTTGCGTCTGCATTCACTTTGTTGCAATGTTGTTTTGACGGAAGCATGTGAAGAGGGTATGATATTTTTGACCTTACAGACCTTCTGAAAGGATCTTGGGGGAACACCACTAATCCCCCCTCCAAGGATTCCATGATCATACTTGGAAAACCACTGATTTACCAGAATGTTCACTATATTGGCACTAAATTGTCAAAAGTGTTCATGCCTGAACAGCTCTAAATGAGTATCTTCTTGAACTTGGCAGATGTTACAAGTGTTGAGCTGTGCTGTCGTTGTAGAACCTGGGGTGATGACTAAGCCCGTTTTCTTTGCTTCCCTCTCTTTAGGTGACCTAGTGATCCTCGATGGCTCTCCCACTTCAGGCTGGCTGCAGGGTCGCAGCTGCTGGGGTGCCCGGGGCTTTTTCCCGTCCTCGTGTGTGAATGAGCTCTGCCTCTCCTCCCGAAGCCGGCGGTGGCATTCACAGAGCACCCAGCTCCACATTCCTGACTATTCGATGGGTCAAGCGCGGGCACTGATGGGGCTCTCTGCCCAGCTGGATGAGGAGCTGGACTTCAGAGAAGGGGACGTGATTACCATTATTGGAGTTCCTGAACCAGGCTGGTTTGAAGGGGAGTTAGAGGGCCGAAGAGGAATCTTTCCAGAAGGTTTTGTAGAGCTCTTGGGGCCCCTGAGGACTGTGGATGAGTCCGTAAGTTCCGGAAATCAAGAGGATTGCATTGTTAATGGTGAATTAGATACCCATGCAGAAGAGGAGAGAGGGCCGGAGGAGGGTGGTGAGGAAGCAGGGACCTACGGGATTGCCCTTTACAGATTCCAAGCCCTGGAGCCAAATGAGCTAGACTTTGAAGTAGGCGATAAGATCCAGATCCTGGGGACCCTGGAAGATGGCTGGCTAGAAGGATCACTGAGGGGCAGGACAGGCATTTTTCCTTACCGGTTTGTAAAGCTATGTCCTAAAACAAGGGTGGAAGAAACCGTGGATCTGCCGCAGGAAAGTATCCCTGAAACATCTTTGGATTATTCAGAAAACACCTTAGTAATGGAGGAAAAGAGACATGAATCTCATGAGTATGAGGCAGAAAGGCCTAACTGTGTTATTTCTGAAGCATTCACTTCTTCCCCAGAGCATCTGACTTCTGAATATGAAGTAAATAAAAGCTCTCATCAGGATGGGGGCACCTCAGGAGGGCCCCCCAGAAGCCCAGGTGTGGGGCATGAACAGCCTCATCCCAAAGACTCTTCCATGAAGGTTGCCTCAGAGGCAGTCAATGGTGTTCCCACCCAACCTCAGATACCTCTCCACCCCACACTGCAGAAGCCCCAGTGTTACTCTCCAGCAGGCGGGAGCCTTCCACGCCCACACCAGTACCCTGACCCCACTCCCCGGGAAGCGCAGATGCGAGACTACTTCAGCCTCCCTCCCAGAGGAACATACTCCCTGCCCAGCACCCTCCAGAAGCCCTTGTCTCCTCTTCACAGCGGCTCTTCCCTCTTGCCCTCTGGAGGGATAGTCAGGCCCAACCAGTTGAGTCCTCAGCCCCAGAGTGCGGCAAGGTGTGCTAAAAAGTACCACATACCCAAAGAAAATGCTTCCAGCTTTTACTCAGCATCAGAGAAATCAGAGCTGAAGCCAGGTCCACACGACAGGGTGCCCACAAGGGAAGCACGCTCACTTTCCCAGGGAGATGGCCATGCCGACCTGGATTCTAAGTTGACGCAGCAGCTGCTGGAGTTTGAGAAGAGTGTGTCAGCGCCCGGCACAGAAACCGATGCAACTTCGCGCCACTTTTCATTCATGGACTTTCACTCTGAGAGGGATGTTGTCCAAGGTTCCTCAAAGCTGATTACCCAGCATGAGCTGCCTGGGAGGAGAAAGACTCTGAGGCCACCACCTCCTCGGCCCAGCATGCCAGCATCCCCTTCTCCCCATGGGCTGGGTGACCAGAACCTGAAGCCTGAGCTGCCCTTGGCAGTGCGACCCTCTCGCCCAGCTCCCCTGCCTCCGGCAGCACAGCAGAAGGCGAATGCTGTACCCCCCAAGCTCCTAGCTACTCACCACCCTAGTTGTGAGGCCCTAAGAAAGGAGGGCCCAGAGAATATGGAAAAGAGTTTGGACCAAATTCCTCCGTGCCCCTTAGTATTGGTGAGGATTCAGGAAATGGAGCGGGACCTGGATGTGTATAGCAGGGCTCAGGAAAAGCTAAACTTAATGCTCGAGAAGCAAGTAGACTCATTAAGGACAGAGACCCTAGGAAATCTTGAGTTCTACGAGAGTAACATCGAAAGTTTGAATATGGAACTCCAGCACCTTAGAGGTGAGTGACGAGGAGATAATGCGTACCTGTTTCTTGATGCCCACAAGTTCAGGTAGCAGCCTACCTGTGTTTTGGAATAGGTTACTGTCTTTGATTGACAATTAAAAGAATGGTTTACTTTTTTCATGCCCTCATTTCTATCAGAAGTAGATGGCTCTGTTGCGAGGTAGACTTTGGCCACTATTGCCTTCTGCCTTCATTTGATCTCGAATTTGAGCTCAAACCTCATTGACATTTATGGCTCCCATAAATTGGAAGTCCCTAAATAGAACATTCTTTAACCAGGTTCTTTCAGGGCTAAAGACTTCCAAGCTGAGACTCAGGATAAAACTGCTGCTTCTATTTTTGTGATCCAGGGATAAGGTTTCAGTAATGACAATAATAAATTATATTAACTTGTTAATAAGCATTCGTTACCATCTATCAGTACTTCTACAAAGAGTCTTCACAGCCTTCCTGAAGGTACCTGAGTAACTTTATGGGTGAGAATTAATATTTGTGGAAATTAAGTAACTTGCCAAAGGAGCTGGGATTTGAGCTCTTGTTTTTTAACCACTATAGTTTACACATTCAAAAATTCAAATTCTGTCCCTTCCTTGGGGATGACCAGTCTGGAGATTTCTTTCCTATTCTCCAGATTCATAGGGAAAAGAATTTATAAAGTAGGAAGAGGAAACAAACAAGGCAGCCGCAGTTGTGGAGGGCCCAAGGAGAACATGACCGCTGTTATCTGGGCATTTGTGGCAGAGAACTCTGAACCTAGTGTGTCATCAGGAAAGTAACCAATAAAAAGAAATCTGTGGATCTAGGAGCTGCAGGATATTGATAAGAGATGGAAGCAGAACCGTGGCCTAGACACTCCAGATCAAGATGGCCGACCAGGCACACAGACCTACCTCACCTTCTACTTTAAATTCCTAATAGCGAATGAAAAAATAAAATAAAAAATTCCAACAAGAAACAGTATTAGTGGAAGGACAGAAATTAGTTTTCTGAAACATGGAAAGCAGATGGTTTTATAGAAAGAAAGGAAACCTCTAAAATATACTCAGGTGAGGTTGGCCATGCAAGTGGGCACAGTGCTGAGGGACTCGGACTCAAGGTGCAGCAGGGGGAGAGGGTCCTGGGACCAGTTCAGTTGGCCAGATTAGGGAACAGCTCAGCAGCTGGCCCCTGGCTCACTGGTGCCGAGCTGGGTTGGCGGCAGCATTATTTATTCTGAGGGTAAAGCCCAAGGGGAGTGCTTAGACGTCCTCAAAGAAGTGTTCATTTAATACAAGCGCTTGAACTCTTGGAAGAATGTCAGGTGCCTTGATGACTTCAGTGCCTGAGAAGGAATTCTGAGGGAACCTTGTCCCAGCATTACACCCCAAAGGCACAGTCCATTCCAAGATTCCCTGTCACCTTCCATAGCTGTAAGTTTCTAGATATATTTGTAAACACTTCTTGCATTAGACATACAGAAGCTAGAGCAAAAGTCTCCCAGATAGCAGGAATTTCTCAGTAATGACACTTTTCTGAATTAATAGCGTTCCACAGAATTGTCCTGTCTTCTATGCTTAAGAACACTATGCAGTGTTTTTAAGTGGGTCTGTGGATTAATTGAACTGGTAGTAGGTGACAAAATTGTTCTTTTTTCTTCAACTTATCCTTTTTCTGGACTATTTTAATAATTAGCTAATGTTCTTACTCTGTAAGCCTCTTTGATCAAGATTTAATAATACAACATAGAATCATGTGTCAGAATAGCAAGTTAAGATTTATTTTACTTCTAAAACTTGAGGTTATCACCTATTAATGTTTAAGTAAAATGCACTGTGCAAATAAACTGAACTTATTTCATTTTCAAGAATGACTCACTGTTCACAGCACCTAGGCCACAGACACACACCCTTATAAACACACTTACAGCATAGCAACAGCTCCTGGCAAAACTAACTGATTAGATACTGATTACCTTTCTCCTGTGTATACTTGTCCTGGTCAACCTTAGTCTTTTACTTTGTGTGTCAGTATTTTCTGCTCTTGCTTTCAACTTGACATCAGTGGAATCTTTCAAGCCTGCATTTACTGTTAAGCTTTATTCTCAAAGGAGAATTAGAGTATTTTTCTCCCGTTTTCTGCATTTTTCAGGCAATTTTCCATAGATTGAGAAAAACATATATTTCCCAAGAAAGACTGTGAAGGAATTCCCACGTGGAAACACCATTCTCAGTCTAGGTCCAGTTCTAAGCTTAAGCCATTTCAAGGCTTAAGGCTCCTGGACGATTGTACTTTAGCCCACTATAATCCCGACTGTAATTTTGCAAGAGGACTGGCCCAATTCCAGTTCAGCATCAGGAGTCCTGTGGAATCTTAGCTTATAGGAAAGTTCTCCTCCTCTTGCAGGAGCTCTGGGCTTTGTGTTGTGGGGCCCATCTCCCCAGAGAGCCACTGCAACCAAAGTTCATCTTTCCGATTCTAGCAAACTCCCTGGGTCAGTGCAGTTTCTGTGGTCATTTAGCTCTCAGGATGCCAGCTTTCCCTTGGGTTGTGGCCTGTACTTTACCATCTTGTCAGTCTACTGTAGTTTTAAGAAAATGTTTCTTTTTGGGCCTCCCCAGTAGCGCAGTGGTTGAGCGCTGTGCTGCAAAGCTGCCCGCAGCCTCTGCCACGCAGGCCAGTTTGATCCCCAGCCACGGGGAGGGTCCCACATGGTGCGCAGACCTCTCCTGCCGTGCCCGCTGCTCCCCTCAGCAGTGTACTTCATCGGTCTGCCTGTTCTGCTCCCCGCTCTAGCTCTGGTGAACTCTCTCACCCTCTCGCACTTCTGACTGTACCCAGTGCTTGTATAAATAAATAAATCTTTAAAAGAAAGAAAATGTTTCTCACATTTCTCTAATGTTTTAAGCTTCCCTGCTCACTCCCCCCTCCCTTACCCCCCCCCTTCATCCAAATAACCTAAATTACACATTTTGAAATAGAAAACCCAGTGTTAGTACTTTTACCTGCGCCAGTGTTTGCCTCTGAGAATTAGGAATTTTGAATATGTATTCATGGTGTGGAATTGGGGTAGAATACTGGGAGGAATACCAGAGGCACTTTGGTGGCTGCGTGTTGGGAAAGGTGTGTCGCTTTGCCTGCTTCAGCAAATACCAGCTGAGTTGTGCCCGTGCCAGGTGCTGTGCTATGGGCAGGGTATGTCGTATAACCACAGATGTGCTCTCTACCCTCAAGCAGCACCTGGTCAAGTGGGTAGTTGCTAATTCCTAAGTTAAGGCCCATGTCTAAAACCCAGTACCTATAACTCTGGCAAACAGGTTGACTTCCAAAGTCGTAGGCGCATTTGGGGTTAGTCTACAGACTCCGGCTTCCCTGTGCATGTGACTTCTAGAAGCTCTGACTAGGACTGAGTACTGTAGCCCTGAGAGACTCTCCTTTCAGCATATCATCATCCCTTTCTACCTCTAGGAGAGGTTCACATGTGTGAATCTACAAATAGTTTCAGGGGTGTGCATTCATTTGTTTACTCGGTAAAAATTTCTGGAGCATATAGTATGAGCCAGGCACTGACTGTTCTCTGATTAATAAAAAGGACATAGTCATAGTATCATTCATATTTGTGTATCTTTGACACAAATGGGGACAGACTCACTCTATATTTCTCAACACCGACTGCCTTGCTGCCTTTGAGTCATGGCCTTAGATAATATTGCAGTGTGAGCCTGAACCCCATTGTTCTAATCATCGCAGTCAGTGGTAAACTGGACAGTGAGTCACCCCTTTTCTGCATCAGGAACCTTGCACCTAAGCGCTCTTCCTTTAAAGGAATGCCTAGAGGAAGGTGGGCTAGAGAATCTCAGAGTAACTTAATTTTAAATGACCATGGCAAATCCAAATCAAAATATGTTTTTCAGGAAAGTCATACTTTCAGCAAGATATTGGGTGAGATCTAAGACCCACTAAAGAGCTGCATTAGATTAACAAGCTGGAGAATTATTGGTGTGGTGCAATATCACCTTTTTCCTATAGTGGTGGATTTTAAAATTTGAATGTGAAATTCTTCTAAACACAAACTGTTTTGAAGGCTCCCTAGAATACCTAAGGTATAACAATGCTTTCTCAAACTAGTAAATCCTAATAGCCAAATCATATTGTAGTCTTTCAAGATGATGAAGGAAATAATAATCTTTCTTTCCAAGTTTCAATACATTAAAAAAAAAAAAAAAGCAAGTATCCTCCACTTGTATAACATCTGATCCAGGGTGTTGGCTCAGTAAAAATTAGATCAGTACTTCTCGTGGATTTTTATCTTGGTATAAAACAGTAACCATAATCAGAACTCATGAATAATCTATGTTATTTCTGGACAGAGACTAGTTTTCCTACTAGGATTACATTGTTTTATGTATGTTGAGACAGGAATAGTTTGTTATAACTGACCTGTGCATCACCACCCTTCGTGGTTTGTAGTATGGCTTTGCCAACTTTTTCTGTTCCTCACTCCACGCAAAGGGGTGGAGACACTGGAATGGGCCCAGGGACTTCAAGTATCAGTTTCAGATTTCACTGAGGCTTTGTAGTGCACTGTGAAATGACCTGTCTCCTGTAGCAGTTGCAAGCATGCCAGCCACTGCGCCCTGCTGTGTGCTGCTTCCTGTCATCTTGTGCTTTACAGGTGCACATTCTCCGTCACCCAAAAGAAGAAAAATAAAATGTTTGCTGCTTCATGCTGACAACATCCCCAGGCTGCTCTCTGTTCAAACCCTCACCTAACTCGTGTTAAAACCTTTTAAGTTCATCATAAGGTTTACACTGTAAGGCATCATAATGTTTTTCGCGGACCCATCCCATTTTTTTAAATTTATTTATTTATTTATTTATTTTAAAATTTTTTAGATTTATTTATTTATTTATACAAGCACTGGGTACAGTCAGAAGCGTGGGAGGGTGAGAGAATTCACCAGAGCCAGAGCAGGGAGCAGAGCAGGCAGAAGGACCGAAGTACACTGCTGAGGGGAGCAGCGGGCTGCAGGAGAGGTCTGCACGCCATGCGGGACCCTCCTCTGGTGGCTGGGGAGCAGCTGGGGATCGAACCGGCACTGCAGAGGCTGCAGGCAGCTTCACAACCCAGTGCTCAACCGCTGCGCCACCGGGGAGGCCCAACCCATCCCATTTAGAACACAATACCAGAGTTTTCCCCAGATACCTCTCACTTTCCTATATTGCAGCCTTATTTCTTTCACAATGCTCTCAGACTCTGTTTCTTCCAGTCCGGCGTCTCTTTTTTGTTAGTGTTTAGGTTCCTCCTCTACTGGGGAACTCACCTTTACATCTGAGGTGTTTGCCTCCTCCCTCATTTCCACACCACCAGAGACTTTACCCCTCAGAGCGAGTCTTGACCACCACTCCTTATTAGCTTTTGACTGAGCGGCAGCTGCCCTGAGTGAGCATGGAAATCACATTCCCAGTCATGTCAGTGTTCCTTAAATTCCTGACCTGTGCTAGGTGGAGGGTGTACAGGAGAAGCCCAGTGTGTGAATGTGTGCAGGACAAGGGAGATGAGCTTAGTAGAGGTGAAACAGACAGTCAAGTGACGTTTCAAGAAAGAGAAAGTGAATGTGTCAAAAAAAAAAAAAACTTCTGGAATGGAAAGATCAGTTGGAAATTACATTGGGTTTGGTGACCTTGTAAGAATAGTTTCAGCAAAGTGATGATGAGCCTTAGTGGGGTGGATCGAATGGTGTGAGAGGTGAAGGAGTAGAGGCATTGTGTGTTTAGCTCACTCAAATCTTTCAAAGGGTGTTGCTCTAAAGGAGAGCAGTCACTAGTAGTGGCACAAGGGGACCGTGGGTTGAGGGGCCAACAGAAGTTGTTTGTAAGATGGGGAACATTATGTCGGTGGGCTCACAGGACAGGGCCATTGGGGTGGGCACAATGAAGAAGCAGGAGGGGGAGCCTAAATGCTGGAACAAGGTCTTGGAGGGTTCAGGCAGGAGTAGGATCAATGAGGATCCAGTGAACCTGCAGAGATGGGCCTGTTCGCGGGTCATATGGGTACAGAGCATGTTGGATGGTGGATTTGATAGTGAAAGATGAAGAAACAGTCTTAGGTAGCTTCTTCGTGGTCATACAGCTGTCATAGCAAGATCAGGATTCCAACTCAGGGCTGGCAAAGTCTGCTCTTCTAAACTGCGCTGCCCTTTTCCTGGCACCTAGCAGGTGTTCAATTAACTCAGTAAGCATCTAAGTGCCTACTGTGCACCCTGTGCACAGAGCTCTCTAAATTAGAATATATTAGATGTGTTCCTTGCCCTCAGGGATTTTTCAGCATAGTAAAAGGAGATGGCAGGTATAATAAAGTAACAGGTGAGAGGAGAGAGAGATTTGTGTGGTGCTCTGAAGTTAGCAAGAGCTATTGGGGTCAGAGAATTTCTTGGGGGCAGAGTCTTAGAAAGTTGATCATCAGACTAAAGGAACAGCAGGGGAAGTTACAGAGACATTAACAAAAGTTTAGGAAATTACATGTTCTTGCTAGTTGTTTTTTTTTAGACTCTCTTCTCCCATCCCCACCCCTACCTTCTCTTAGTTTTCTTTTTCCAAACCCTTTGTACAAAGATTTATCATATGACAATAACAATCCATTCACAGTTTTTTTTTAAAGATTTATTTATTTATGCACATAAGAACTGGGGTACAGGCCAGAGGTGCAGGAGAGACAGAATGGAGAGCAGAACAGGCAGATTGACTGAATACACTGCTGAGGGGAGCAGCGGGAGAGTCAGGAGAGGTCTGCTGCACCATGTGGGTAGCTCCCTGGCTGCGGGTCAAACTCATGCTGCAGTGGCTGCGGATAGCTTCCTAGGTTGCATCTTAACCCCTTGCACTTCCAGGAAGGCCCTCCATTTACAGCTTTTGATTAGCTCTGGGCCACAGAAATATCGAGATAAAGCTGAGGTGGTGTGTAGCTACGTGCACAATATATCTTTACTGCCCCAAAGGCAACAGGACTGAGAAAAGGAGAAGGGCATGGTGGGGATGGGAGTAGGGACCCCGCATTGTAATCAGCTGTTCACTCTCCGCTTTCCCAAAGCTCATTTCTCTTAGCTTTCATGTAACGTCTTCTACTGAATCATTTTATAACTAGTAACCTTCTTACCTGTAATATATCCTTTTATCTCTTCCCTTGGTTGATTGACTAGGTGTGTTTCTTATCGTGCTAGTTTTATCAAAGATACTAAGTTTCTAAAGGGAACTTTGTTTTCCATAACCAGGAGAGAATAATCTTTTGTTAGAAATAAATAAGTTCATAGAATTTTTGGTTTAAAGTGGCAGAGAAATCATTAACGTCCTCATTTTACAAATAAGAAAACTAAGGGTCAGAGAGGCTAAGCATAGCTACAAACTGAATTTCCAGAAGCTGGATGTCCTCATCTCTCTCCTCTGTGCTCTCTATTCCGCTGTCACCCTAGATAACTTCTGGCCAAAGCTGTACTCCCAATTCATGAGCCACCCTATTGATTTGGTGAATGAAATCACAATCTTGATTGGATTCAGGCAGTAGGTTTTTATTTTATTTTTTCTTAAGATTTATTTATTTATGCATCCAAGAACTGGGGTACAGGCCAGAGGTCCAGGGGATGAGAGGATTCATCAGAGACAGAATGGGAAACAGAACTAGCAGATCTACTGAAATATACTGCTGAGGAGAGCAGTGGGAAGACATGAGAGGTCTGCTGTGCCATGTGGGTCAGCTCCCTGGCCGGGGATTGAACTTTTGCTGCAGTGGCTGGCAGTAGCTCCATAGTGCTGAGACTTAATCCCTTGCACCAAGAGGAAGGTCCTCGGGAAGCAGTTTTTAGATGAGTTAGCCCATCAGTTGGTACTCCTGGTCTCTCTGCCCTGTGCCTGCCTGGGGACTTGTTGTGCTTGCGGCTGTGCAGGAGGTAGGCCAGAAGTGGTGGGGGAGGGAGGGTCACCCCTGAGGTGGGCTCCCTCTGAATCAGGCCATCATAGAGTCTACTTGTTTGTTTAGTTGGCCTGAGGAGAGTGAAGATTTTGCTATATTTCTGATATACTCCTCTTAGTCTAGTGTTGGGAAATCAGATCAGGGGCCAACTTCCGCTTTTTATAGATGGGTAAGTTGAGTCCCAGCGAGAATAAATGGTTTGTTCAAGAGCAAACATCTAATTATCGACAAAGTATGTAACTCTGGTCTCCTTGGGGGTTCTTTACATTATTTCACAAATAGGGACTAGATAAAGGCCCAAGAATATTTCTTAGACATTTGATCAGGACCAGACAGCTAAGTCATCCTACCAAAGCCTGACTCCTGGCATGGAACTAATTTCTCCTACTCAGGAACTTTTCAAAGCTGCTTCATTATCCATCCGCTTCTGTCCATAAAAAAAAAAAAAAAAAAAAGGCCTTCAAGTCCCTTGAGATCTGCCCCAAGCCCGCCAGCCTTATCTCCAGTTACTTTTCCACACATTACATCTTTGAAACTGTACCCCCTTTTCCAGTTGTCCCTAGGCAGAGTCTGGAATCCCAGCTTATTCTGGAAAGTGCTGTTCAGATGCCACCTCTTCCTTGACGCCTCCAGCTACCCCACGGGAACTTTGCCTGTTGCCCTGCGAGTGTTAGCTACAGCCCTTATCTCGTTCCTCTTACTGGACAGCGCAGTGTTAGTCCCGCGTTGTGATAAACAGAGACTGACTTGCTCGTCTTTTTTCTTCCATACGCCTCCCATATCATAAGTAGCTAATGTTTGCTGCATTCAAATGGCATTTTTATACCCACTATTTGATTTCTAGCCTCATTTTTCCAGTTCCTAAATATGCTGTATGAATTAGCTGGAAAGGAGTTTTAGGAAATGGATGGTTTTGACGCTTCTCTGGCATGATGTGGCAATGAAAGGGTGAAAACAGACAGAACTGTTTTCTGGTGAAGAGTTTTTATACTACAAAATGACTTTACACCAGATCACAATAAAAGAAAGTGCCTTTTCTTCCTTTAGTGGAATGTCTGGGTCGGCAGGCAGGAGCTCGAGCAGCTTCTGATTTGTGTGTACTGCTAATGGGTAGCTTGAATCCCCTGAAAGCAAAGCTCTGAAAGGAGGGAAAATTCTGGCTTTGAGTAGAGAGAAGGGTGACCTCAGGTGTTTCAGATGTCCAGGGAAAGCTGGACCTGGAGGCCTGGACTGAATTCCAGTGGGGGCTGCATGGGGGAGCATTTACATGTCCCCTGGTTGGCTTCTGGAGGCTTAAGGAAGCAGATGAGACTGATAAATGTGCTTACTCACCAGCCTTACTAAAGGGGACTGTTTTTCTTCCTCCTGCTTTTTCTGTAAAACCTTTAGAGCAATAGAATGTTTCTACCTTCAGCACATAAAGCAGCCAAGCCAGTTTGACCAGCGTGAGGGAAACACCAAACAAAGCTGCCAACTGTAATCACATGAACAGTAGTTACTAATTATCTTCAGGCCTGTGTGGGGAAAGATACCACAGCTCACCGATTGGATCCTGAAGTCGAAATAACTCCACATCTCTCCGAGCTCTCAACCGAGTAGCAAGAGGAGCTTGGGAGACATTTTGAGGACGACAGGTACTGCCTGGGGCTAAACTGCACCTGTCCACATTCCGGCCCAGCCCAGCACATGGAATGGAGAAGAAAAACCTGGGTCTTTAAGCACTCTGAATATGTGTGAACCCCACAGGATTAAAAGAGAAAGAGAAACAGAGAAGAAAGAACTCTGGGACTCCAACGGGGAGTATGAAGATTGGAGGAGTAAGTGGGAGAGTGACCTTGCAGTGCTGGATAAACTGTACAGAGAAGATGACTTGGGTTCGAGTCACACAGGGCAAAATTGGCCCCACAGAAAAAGGGATTGTCGATACTGGGATTTTGAGCAGATTGAGCAAAGCTACAAGGCAATGAAGGAGATTTGGGAGGACCACAGAAGCATGACTTCAGGCTGTGATGGTTATAGGAATTCAGAAAATGTAGATTCTGGTAATCTGAGCCCTGGGACTAAGGATGATTGGCTTCCAAGAAGCCCGGACATATCCTGGAAGGCTGGAGGGTATGGAGAGAGGAAGGGCTACCGAGATTATGAAAGTTTGAATTACAACCCCAAGGACTCTAAGGAAACTGAACCATGGTCTGCCTACAGGAGTTCGTATGACTTTTGGGGGGATTTTGAGCAACCTCAAAACAGGCATATGAACCACAGGAATGCTAATTATAATCTTGAGGATTACAAAGAAGTTAATTTTTATTATAGAGACCGCAATGATTTATATCACATTTCTGGGAATTATACTGCTGGCCAGCCTGTGGACTTCTCACGTTTGAATGGTGTCAGTGAAGGCAAGGAATATGTCAAATACTATGAAGGGGACAGGACTTGTTATCAAAATGGCAACATTTCTCCCAAAGGAAAGACTCGTGCCACAGATCACAGTAAGTTTGATACAGAAAATAAAGGCTATGATATTCCACTTGCAAGTCATGCATATAAATATCAGAATTGCACAGAAACAGATTCTCCCTATCAAATGAGGAATTTGGAGTATGATGACATCGACGAACCGGGAATGACAGCACTTAGAAGCAGAGGGACCACCTGCAATGCTCTGTGGGATCAGCGGACTAGGGGAGACCCACAAGGTCATCGTGGCGTTCCTCAGGGCCCTGCGTTAGAGGAGCCCCTCTGGAGCTTACAGGAAGACAGGGAACTCATCGGCTCAGACACTTGGAGAAGGAATAGCTGCTTACGCCGTACAGCACCCAGCACCCTGAGACGCTCAGAATTTGTGCAAAACAGAAAAAGTAGCCAAGGTACGAACATAGCCAACCTTCTTAGAAGGATAAAGCATGAAAACAGATTAAAGGGTGATTATATCAGGTGCCAGAAACACATGTGCACTTAAGGAATCTGGCTCCCAAGATTCTTATTGTGTCTTGTGTGAGAACAACCTTTGAATTTAATTCCTTTGGGGGAAAATGAACTGCTGTGGTGCTACGAATATGTAACAGCTTTCTAAGTCAGATAGTCTTCTCAGGGGAACTTTCTTTTCTTTTCTTTTTAGATTGACTTATTTATTTATACAAGCACTGGGTATAGTCAGAAGTGCGGGAGGGTGAGAGAATTCACCAGAGCCAGAACAGGGAGCAGAACAGGCAGAAGGACCAAAGTACACTGCTGAGGGGAGCAGCGGGCGGCAGGAGAGGTCTGCACGCCATGTGGGATCCTCGCTGGTGGCCGGAGATCAAACCAGCGCTGCAGAGGCTGCAGGCAGCTTTGCAGCCCAGCGCTCAACCGCTGCACCACCAGGGGAGGCCCTTAGGGGAACTTTCACCTTTCTTGTTTTCATCAGTCATCTCTGATCCCAAATATCTTTTCATTCTTTAATATTTTTGATTGTCTTATGGAGACAAGAAGTTCATTATCAGGGCACCAAGCTAAAATTTATTTTCCTGACCTGTTCTTTCTCTGCATCCCTACACTTCATCAAATACTATGGGAAAAGAAGACTTAATTTGTTTAACAGATTGTTCATTCCTTGGCATTCAGGAATCTTACATGAATGCTGAGCACTAACATGCATGTGGAATTCAGAAGATTAATTACGTTCTTCATGGTGCTTTGTAAATGTTAGGGATTCAAGTCACTGCATGACAGAGCCTTCACTAAGTTATCTGTGGAGTGGGCGGATAAAGAGTTTCATCCCATGGAAGTGATCTCTTTCTTGCTGTTTTGCCTTCTCTAATTCCCTGAAACGAACTTTCTTTAGTAAGTTAGTTTGTTGTGGTTTTTACGTTTTGGACTCCCTGTTAAACCCATACACCTATTGTATATGTTATACCCATTCCAGTCTTTCTGGCTCTGGCTGATTTGGGGAAATTCTGGTTATCACCAGAGGGCAAAGGTTAGAGACAAAAATGCGGACAGTCTGAAAAATTCACCTCATGCCTTCCTCCTAAGTCGAGAGCTTCTCCTCTAGATCTCCTTCAGAATGGGCTCACTGGTTAGATTTGTAGCAGTTTGTTTTCAGGTTTATCTAAGACTCAAAAGATAAGACCGTGTGGTGCTGGAAACTGCCAGCAGTTGATCTCTGGAGCCTTCCAACACAGTCTTGACTTAACTTAAATTTCTGGGGCACCATCTTTGACAAAGCAAGCTCCCTTCCTGCATTTGTCAACATAAAACTGAAACCAAACACGACTTTAGTTGGGAAGCTAAGGTATTTAGTTACTAGCTTTCTTTTCCCTAGGTGAAATGATAGGAATTGAATGACTTCTAAATTCCTTCCAGCTCAAAAAAAAAAAAAAAAAAAAAAAAAAGGCTGATTCTGTGGTTCTTTCTGCTGGTTTTTGTCTCGTTTCTATCCCCTGCCCCCACAACTTTTACTTAGGTGAACTTTGGCTTCTGTCTTTAGTTCCTTATTGTATCAGCCTCCTAACTGTAAGTGTGCGCGTGCGTGCGTTTACTCTGATTTGCTGGGAGTCAAGTCCTAGTGTGGTAATGTGCCCTCTGATCTCTGAAACCAGCTCATTTGACCACCATTTCCATTTTTACAACTCTTTGTTTGTATTTGAGAATTTAACTTTTGATGGTATGTTCCTATTTAGTTCGATTGACCCCCCCCATCTGATATCCTCCTTGACCTGTGGTAAAACTTAACCTGTGCTATAAATCTGTTCGCTTTCTAACATTCTTTGCTAGCTGCACTACAGCAAGTGCCACCGCCCTTCAGCTTGTCACACAGTCACAACATGTAATTACAGAGAGGAAACAGACCCGGGAGTAGTTTGAATTCTGCCTTGAATTCAAACCTCAGCTCCAACATATACTAAAATGTAAACCTTAGGCAAATTTCCTTACCTTTGAGCTTTGGAGTCTTTATCAGTAAAGGTAAATAATATCTGTCTCATAGTGAGATAATATAAATAAAACACTTAATCACATGTCTGGAACATAGCAGGTGCTATAAATGATGGCTTCTTCATCTCTTACCAGTCTACTGCCTTCCCCCTGTACAAGTTGCCCTACCAGATCACTACTGCTTGGTCCCCTCTCTTGAGATGCAGGTTGACCTGATCTGGACCTGCCTGCTCTCAGACTGGTAAACACCCCAGGTTTAATTAGCCAAGTGGAATACCCTACCCCTCTCCCACTTTCCCCCACACTATCCCTGTTCCTTCTGAGAAATGCCTGCTTACTGGCTGCCCTCAGCCTGCCTCTGGGGCCAGAAAGCAAGTCCTTCTACCAGAATCTCCCCTTTCCTTTCTTGCCTTATCAGTTCCTTCTCCTGTGCTGGCCTAGATCTTAGATTCTGTTAGGGCAGGTCTATTATGGTTTTGCCCTCAACTTAGGGTGTGCCCCTTAGTCCTGAGAGGGAGGACTTACTCCTAAGGTGTGTAAGGAGACTTCGAGGTTTGAGTAGAAAACTGGAGGTATCTATTGGCCCTCTTCACTTGGAGAGACTCAAATTTCAAACTGTCTTCCCAGGGACATAAAACAGAGAGGGCATACCCTGTCACATGCGGCAGAGATGGAAGAGGGGATTGGGACTGAGGAAAGACCTTTGCATTTGAGGTGGGGTGAAAATGGGAACCACAGAGCAACAAAGTATAGCACAAAAATTCAGGAGGAAAGTGGTGATGAAGATATAAGAGCAAGTCCTTAAAAGTTTGGATAGTGATCACAGTGGAGCAACAGAATCCAAGAAAATCTTCTGTTTTTATTTTTCTCCCTAGAGAAGGAAAACCCACATAGATATGAAGGCACTTTTTTTTTTCTTTTAAGATTTATTTTATTTACACAAGAACCAGGGTACAGGCCAGATGCGTGGGAGGGTGAGAGGATTCACCAGAGACAGAGCCGGGAACAGAACAGGCAGCCTGACGGAAATACACTGCTGAGGGGAGCAGCAGGCAAGACAGGAGAGGTCTGCTGCGCCATGTGGGTTGCTCTGAGGCCAACAGGGATCGAACTGGCACTGCAGAGGCTGCGGACAGCTTCACAGCGCTGCGCTCAACTTCCTGCGCCACCAAGGGAGGCCCTATATGAAGGCACTTTTGCCAGTGTTAGAGACAGTTTAAAATTTACAGGACTCTGATAGTCAAGGTTTCTTTTGATTATACATATGGGAACATGGTATCTCTGGAGCTAGAGTCTATTCAAGCTACTAGAATGAAATATCTGCAGGTCAATCCAAGCCATTCACTTTTTATCTTGGTTGATTTCCTGTGCTGACTACAGGAGTCTCTGTCCCTTCAGAGAGCAGAGGGATAGTCATGGGAATTAATTGAGCAGTAACAAATGGCCAGCAAACAACTTGGAATTTCATGATCAGAAATAAGAGTAGTGGTAGTAGAGCCACTTCAATTTACATGTTTGGCAGTTTTCAGAGCACTTTTGCAGTTTTTATCTGATGTCATTTCATTGCCACACACGCGTTCTTACCCAATAGATATGTATTGAATAGACGATCGGTTAGACAAGGTTCCGTGCTTGAGACCCTGGGCCAGTGGACTGGAACCAGTGGTCCTGTGGCCAGCTGTCTGCTTCCCCTGTCCACTTCTCTCACCTTTCTCTTGACATTTTTGCTTTTCTCTGAACTTCAGCCTTGTTTCCTCTGACTACCAACCCACACTTCCCGTTTACTCGTAGTTTCTACTCCTTCTTCTCTTCATATTATACATAACTAGTTTCCCCAGCATGACCTTGAGACATTCTTACAGGTTCTGCTTCTATTTCTATCTGATTGGCCAGATAACTTCACATACCTGGGGCAGTGAGTGAGCACCAGTGACTCAACTTGATTTTGTACTTAGGTCTCATCATATGGGCTAAACAGTCATTGATTAGGTACACACCACAGTCCAATGTGGGATGGGGTCACCTAGTTTAAATCATAGCTACCCCAGACTACCAGTGGTGCCAGTCAGGTGGGTAGTGGGCTCTGGAGGTCACAAGCATACCAGTGCTTGACCAACCCAGACCAGACCAGACCACCCTTGGCATTTGGCCGAGGGTAGAGGTGTCTTTTGGCTGTCATGGTGGCACAATGCAGGGACTTCTGGAGCTCAAAGCTGGGAATAGAAAACAGCATATAAACAAATCGTTCAAATATGACTTTATAAGTTAGCACTTACCGGGGGGGCTATTAGGAGTTTTCCCCACCTTGGTCCTACTACCTGTGTAGTCTTATGTAAATTAATCTCGCTTGCCATTTTATCAATAAAACTGATACTGTATCTCCATGATATGAAGATTAAATGATTTTTTTAAAGATTTATTTATTTATACAAGAGCTGGGGTAGAGGCCAGAGGTGTGGGAGGGTGAGAGGATGCACCAGAGGCAGAGCAGGGAACAGAACAGGCAGATGGACCAAAAGCACTGCTGAGGGGAGCAGCGGACGAGGCAGGAGAGGTCTGCCATGCCACATGGGATTCTCCCCGGCCAGCCGGGAATCAAACCCGCACTGCAGAGGCTGCGGACAGCTTCACAGCACTGCACTCAATGCTCTGCTCCACCGGGGAGGCCCGATATGAAGATTAAATGATTTTATAGATATACGAGTACCTAGAATAGTGCAGGGAGCCTGGCGCGTAGTGAACGCTACATAGACAGGAGACAGGTGGTTACGTTCATTTTTTTATGTTATTCTTGGTCTCGTGAATTTATGTCTTTCCCTGTTCAACTAGATTTAAATGGGAATAATTTTAAGGACCATCTGGTTGGACCCTGTAATGTGCTTTTCTTACCCCCAGGCAGATGCAATGACTTTCCTCAGCTTGAAGCCAGCTTTGAAGGGTATTTCAACTTCCTGTCCTTTGCCCTGTCTCCCACCTTTGCTTGGTAGCTCTCTGCTCGACAGTCATACTGTTTTTGAAATTAAACTTTTAAGAGGATATTAATTCCAGATAACTGATTTTTTTTTTTTTTCTGGGCGGGAGGTGGGGGTGGTGTGAGGTCCACAATTTTAAAAGATATATAAAATAAAAAAAAAAAGATATATAAAATGTTATGAGAGCAAGTGGAAGGAATAAAGATAAACCACTGAAGAAGTCTGCTTTTATAGAACAAAATAGAAAAATAGCCAGAGGGTTATGTCAATGAGCAAATTTTGAAATATCCCTCTAGTGTTATTATTAAAAATGGCCACCCCCATATTGAGAACACTTGTAACCCAGAATAGGCCTTGACATTCATGGAATGCACTGACTTGGGATGCTAGTTGCAAAGATGCTGCTTTATTAGCTATGTGGTCCCAGGCCAGTCATTTCATTCCCTGATTCCTGTTTCCTCATCTGTAAATGATGAGCAATAATGTTTCTTAAGAGATTTGGTGAAGATAGTATCAGATTTGTGTGTTTGTGCAGAAAAAAGCTTTCAGGTAAAGTTTATTGGCTGACTACAATCAAAATTTGCTTACTGAACAATGATAATTTATTTCTAATTAATAATTTTACACAAACTATCTTTGCCCTCCTGGTTATCTAGCACTTCTGTGACTCTAAAGAGAAAAGATGTTTGCTAATAAAGGGTTAAGCTGCTGTTCCCTAAAAATTAAATAACATTAATAACCTCGTGGTTTTAATCACGGCAGGAGCATATCTCTGTAGTATTTGTGTTTGGTGAGTGTTTAAGAGACAGTGTTTTTTGGGTTTTTTTGTTTGTTTGTTTTTATAAAGATTTATTTATTTATACAAGAAACGGGACACAGGCCAGATGTGTGGGAGGGTGAGAGAATTCACCAGAGACAGAGCAGGAACAGAATAAGCGGATTGACTAAACTACACTGCTGAGGGGAGCAGCGGTGAGACAGGAGAGGTCTGCCGTGCCACGTGGGCATCCCCACTGCCGGCCCGGATCGAACCCACACTGCAGAGGCTGTGGACAGCTTCACAGCGCTGGGCTCAACCGTCTGCACCACCAGGGAGGCTCGTGTTAAACTTGCTCTCTTGGCAGCAGCAGAAGGGACTGACCCTTAGCTTTGTGCAGGTGGCTGCTCTTCTAAGGGCCAGGAGAGGGCCCTGAAAAAAGAAAGGGATGTGGGAGACTCAGGGCTGGGTTTCCCGAGGTGGGAACCCTCCCAGCAGGGATTTTACTTGAGGCTCTTTGCCCAGATAGGCGGGGCAGTCACTGAGCTAAAGCAGCAAGGAGGCCTGCAGAAAAAAGACAATGACCCAGAGCTGAAGGTTTTACACTGAGCAGGATAAACTTTGTCCAAACAGAAGTTCTGTGGGTGCTAAAGGAAAAGAAGAGGGGGCTGGGTGGGCTGGTCAGAGTGATGTGGTAATTCAGAAAACCAGGATGTGAGACTTTTCCAGTTGTGCCTGGTGAGAAGATGAGTTGATTTACAAAGATTGATTCCTCTGAGGGCTTCCAGACAGCTGGCTAAGCAGCTGTTTGTTTTCTTTCTTTTCTTATTGGACTAGCAAATTGTTATTTCAACAGTATTTCATTATCTAGTAAGTAAGGTAAAGGGATTAGGTCAGGAAAGAAACCTCAGGTTATCAAAAGGTGAAGAAAGAATTTGAATAGATTGGTAGGGTAATTGAGAGCTCACTATTAGTGCTGGAATATTCTTGTTTTATAATTAAATTCCCTTCTCCACTGTATTATTTTTTGTCATATCAAGATTACATGTTCACAACAGAAGAACTAAAAATACAATAAGTGAAAAGACAGAAAAAAATCAGAATCTCCATCACCTTTAAGACTTTCTGTTCCAAATATATGCATTTAACATTTTTTCCCTTTTTAGCAGTTATAATTCTTTCATAGATGGCTTTGTAACCTGCTTTTTTCACTTAACAACACACATTAGACACTTTAATGAACACATTAATGAACATAAATCTGTATCTCAATGGCCATCATAATCTATGCAGATATGCTTTGTTTAAACAGACCCTCTTGGGAGAAATTTTGGTTGTTTCTATTTAGGTTGTTAATACTTTTTCCCCTATGGTATTATAGTTCAATTTTATTATTTATTTTTATAGTTTTATTGAGATATAACTGACTTACAGCATTGTATGTATATAGGGCATACACCATACTATTTTGCAAAATGATTGCCACAGTAAGTTGAGTTAACATCCATCACCCCCACACAGTGACCTTTTTTTTCCTTATGATAAAAACTTTTAAGGTTTACTCTCTTAGTAACTTTCAAATATGCACTATGGTACTAACTATAGTCACCATGAGGTACATTATATCCCCAGAACTTATTTATTTATCTTATAACTGTAAGTTTGTACTTAATTCAATTTTAAAAAGAAAAAAAAATGCACAAACAGAATTTCTGTGACCAGTAAGTTTCTAATTTTTTCATACATTGATAAACATTCCTTTGTGTACATCTTTTTACATGTGTCTCCATACACATACACAGTAAAAGGTCTGGCTGGGTTAAAGGGTTTTACTTTTTTTTAAATTTAAGTAGAGCAAATATTCATGGTTTTTACCTATTGCCCTACCTACCCCTTTGGTTGCCAGACCCTTCAGGGTTTCCAGGAGGGAGCTGAAGTTTCCTGAAGGGGGCTCTGCCTTCCCCTTTTTTAAGGTGACCAGCACTTAAAGCAAAAATGAACCATCCAAGGACCTGAGAAAATGGGCCTTTTCCTTCCCTTCACCTAATTTTTGCCATGAATTATCCGGATCACTACTGAATATTTACTGTATATGACCATACTGGATTTGATTCTGTGTGGGCTTATTTACATTATACCTGAGTGGGGATTCATAGCTATAGCGATAAGAACAGATACATATTTGCTTAAATGTGTAATTGTTCTCTTAATGGTGGGCCAGGTGTGTCCCAAAGAGGGTAAGTTATGCTTTAGAATGAAATTGAGAGGCTGGCTTTACCATCAGCCCCCATGTGGCTGCCAGAACCCAGAGTAAATTGCAGGGCACATCTCCCATGCTTGCCTGGCTGGGGAGAGGGCTGCAGCAGAACAGCTGCTGGACCAGGGCATAGACCTGGAGCCAGCATGAGTTCAGCTCTCAGTCTTCCACTTGCTGGGCCAATTACTGATTCCCCTTCACTCCATGTCAGTGAAGTGGGAACATTAGTAGGGACTTGATGAGGATTTAAATAAGCTCCAATCTGAAAAGCACCCAGAACAGTGCTTGATACACATAGTAATAAGTGCCATGTAAAAATCAGTTAAAATAGAATATCTGGCTGAAAGGAGTTCCGCCAGATGAGGGAGGGAAGCATCAACCCTGGACTGACTCACCACCCAGGAAAGCCTCACAGGTTGACGGTGTGATTTCAGAAGCAGTGGGCAGAGGGCTCTTTGCCAAAAGTTGTCCTCTCAGATGGCTTAGAACTCCACCGGTAGTGATGTATCTCAGCATGAGCCTTTGTTGTAAATTACTGGCAAGACATTAATATATTCTTGTGAGATTAAACAGTACTGACTTAGCTCAAGCCTGCATCTGTCCTTCTACCTCCAAATCCCAGTTCCTTCCCCGAGGCACTCTGATGAGTGGGATGTGTGGTCCTTCAAGACCATTTACTGTGTAATTATAGGTCATATATGTATATGGAAATGTATGGAGGTTTTGCAAGTTTTTTCTTTTTTTTTTTACAATGGCATGTCCTGCAACTTCCTTTCGTTGGCTTTTTTTAAAGGATAAGTGTCTGTGAGCTGTGAGCAGAACTCTCAGTCTCTGTGAGTCACTCTGTGACGCTCTCACTGTCCTGGCACCAGCCAGCTGAGATCTGTGCATTCTGATGGCTTTAGGGCAAGGTACCTAAAGTAGGAGGTCTGTTCCCTTAGCAAAGCCCAGGGCGAGCAAGGGCAACTCCTGGCCTGGAGAGAGACTGCAGAAGAGAGGTCTTAGGGCAAAGGAGGTAGAGAGAGGCTACTAGCTGTGGGCTCCACCACAGACGGATGGGCCTTCAGAACACTTTTCCTAAAAAGAGCATCCCAAGAAACAAAGCTTTGACAGGGATAGGAAAATAAGAGGTAGTATGGTAGATTAAAATTTTTTGAAGTATCCTAAGTGAAGGGAGGCAGAAGGAGAAAGATAAAGACAGGATGGTTTCCCTCATGTGTGGAATATGGAGAAACCAAACAAAGGGTCAGAGGGTCAGACAAAAAAATTTTAAATGGATCCTTGAAAACCGACCACAGATCTGAGGTGTGGGGAGGGTGAGGGGGAAGAAAACAGGAGGAGGGAGAGAGGCGGGCACAGTGGGCTGTGGTGGGGGACTGTGGGTGCTTTGGTGGTGGGAAATCTATGGCGACCACCACACCTGAGGAAAGAAATGCTCTAGAGTGAAAAAACAAACAAAAAAAAAAATGTAAAATAATGGTGTGTCACCGGTGGCGCAGCGGTTGAGCGCTGGGTTGCGAAGCTGCCCGCAGCCTCTGCAGCGCTGGTTCGATCCCCGGCTGCTCCCCGGCCACCGGAGGAGGGTCCCGCATGGCGTGCAGACCTCTCCTGACGCCCGCTGCTCCCCTCAGCAGTGTACTTCGGTCCTTCTGCCTGCTCTGCTCCCCGCTCTGGCTCTGGTGAATTCTCTCACCCTCCCGCACTTCTGACTGTACCCAGTGCTTGTATAAATAAATAAATAAAATCTTTAAAAAAAAAAAAATGGTGTGTCATTTAAAATTAAAAATAAATGAATAAATAAAATAGTAAAGCCTCCCCTTCAAGAAAGAAGTGAAAAAAATAAAGGCCCCTGAAGTCAAGTCGCAACTGTTCTGGGACTAGAAAAGGAAAGTTAGTAGGGAAGGCGCCGCCCCCCAGCCAGGCTGGCCGGTCCTGACTGAGGGATTCCAGCTCCATCCTTTAGACCTGGCCCTGCGGTGGTAGCCTGGGGGACTTGGGGTCATTCATATGTAAATATGGGAGAGCTGGGGGTGGGGTGGGGGGGGCAAACGCCGATCCTATTCAAAGGATTTTAGGGGGTTGCTGAACATTCCAGAGCTCTGGGAAGATTCTCTGCCTGCGTCAGCTTCAGACCCACACGTATGCGCCGCAGAATTTTGACTTTGCAAGTTCCACCTGGGGTTGCGGGAGCCTGCGAGGAGGCAGCCAGGACTGACCGGCCTCCTTCCCGCTCAGGTGCAGCTGGGGACGTGGCCCGAGAGGCCAGGATCTCCCCCGCCGCAGACAGAGCCAGTTTGCAGAGGCTGGGGGGCGAGTGAGTGGCCTTCCTCTTTAAATCTCCTTTGAGGTGCGGTGGTTAGAATGGGGGCTGGAGGGGCAGCTGGCGGCGACTGGAACCCCTTACTTCGAGCACTTGGAGGACTTAGCCTGGCAGTAATGCCCTAACCGAGGGGAAGGAGGCATCTTGAGAAAGCGGAATCGGATTTTGGGTGGGGTGGTGGGAAGGGAACAAAAATGAAAAACGAGCTGCCCCTAATTGTTTTATCTCAATTGTGGGAGTAATGTGGTGCGGCCAGCCCCAACTCCTAACCCCCTCCAGGGCGTTAAGGAAGGATGAAGGGGCTGTTTTGCACCTTTTATTGATAGGCTGATGCCAGGCCCCAATTTCCTGCATGGGCTTCCTCATTTTTAATGATTTTGTCATCTTACGGAAAAGTAGAATGTTGTGGTATCTGAACAGAACATTTCCTACTTGGGGCATTTTACCTTGGTTTGGTGCAGGTGGCATTTTTATGGGAATAGGACTAACTTATGTTATTACCTTGTTTAATTCCCTCACCAATTCTGCAAAGTAAGTTTTATTATCCTCATTTTACAGATGAGGAAATTGAGGCCCAGAGGTAAAAATGGACTTTCTGGAACTCAGCCAGATTCAAAGCCTCAGTCTCCACTGCTGGGGGCTGAGGGTGGGGGCTGCCTTCTCACACTTGGTTGTAGCAGATACTGAATGTGTAGATCAGACTTTTTAAAGAATATATTTGGAATAATGGAAAATTAATTTTACATTTGGAGTTAATAATTCAAACCAGTTATCTCTAGTTGGACTTAATCTTTGAATATTAATGTATGTGTGAAACTGAAGGTCCCCTGCAGCCTCAGAAAAACTTTGGATTTTGTTAGAAATTCATATATCAGGGTCCCTAGGAGACTACAGTTTAGCAAAATACATTCTACTGGGTTTTTTGCCTTTTTTTTTTCAATCTGTTTTTTAAAGACTGTTCAAGGGTTTATAAATTCAACTGCCCCCAAAAAGACATGCTGACAGTTTGTAAGAACTGTTATCACATTTTTTGCTCTCTTTAAAAATCTAATTGCTGGCTTGTGATTGATGAGAGCTTGCTGGTGTGCTAAGCTTTGAACTATTACAGTAAAAAAACCCTTGGATTTCCTGCAGAAAATGCCAGTGAAGTTTTAAGATTTGAAACAAATAAACTCCTTACTTTCTAGTTGAGATTCCAGTCTAGTGAGACAAAAATAGCACCAGGATTAAGTGTGTAGGGCTTGGATTTCGATATATTTAGATTCTAATTCCAGAACTGCCTTTTACTCATTTTGTAGTACAAATGGGTCAACTTTTCAAAGCCTATATTTTCTTATCTATTTAATGGAGCAATAATACAACTTCAGAGTTTCGGGGTAAATATTAAATGAGTTCAAGGATATAGTATTTAAAATGTCTGTCTCGTGGTAGGAATTCAGTAATATACTCCTTTCCCAGAACTTTTTAATCCATTATCAAAAATGAGCTGCTTTTGTCATTCATGAAACATATTTGGACTAAGATTCTGTTGCTTTGAAATCATAAAGAAAATTTAAAACAAGGCCAGTGAAAATAAATTTTATATGCACTACGGTTAATTTGTAATTGTAATTTAGCATTTGGATCAGTTATGCTTGAAATGTCAAGTTCAAAGACTTATTTTGAATAATACCCAGTTTATATATAATTGCAAAGGTACAAAGAATGTGCATATATCCTTTATTCAAGTTTACCAGTAGTCAACATTTCACCATTTTTTTAAAGATTTATTTATTTATGTATACAAGAACTAGGGTATAGGCCAGAGGTGTGGGGGGGATGAGAGGATTCACCAAAGACAGAGTGGGGAGCAGAACAGGCAGATTGACTGAAATACACTGCTGATGGGAGCAGTGGGCGTGTCAGGAGAGGTCTGCTGCACCATGTGGTTAGCTCCCTGGCAGGGGATCAAACTCTGTGCTGCAGTGGCTGCTGATAGCTTCATAGGTTGCATCTTACCTGCTTGTGCCACCATGGAGACCCTCACCATGTTTTTGTTTTTGTTCTCTCTCTAGATCTCTTGTCTATATCTAGATATCTGTATATAGTTGTGCCTGAGCTATTTGCATTCATCACTGCAGTTATCATGTCCCTTGGTAAGCATGAGTGTGTATTTTATTTGAATATGGATAGTCTCAGACATGAGCACATAGATTTGTCATTTCAGGAAAATTTTAATTGATTTAATTATTTTTCTAATTTTTAGCCTATTATCCAGTTTCATCAACTGACCCAGTTTTGTCCATTCTGTCATTTCCCCACAGATCAGGATCCAGTTCAGAATCACATAATGCATTTATTTTTGTCTTTTCAGTTATCTTTACCTGGGAACTGTTGCTCAGGCTCTCTTTGTTTTTCATGATATGACATTTTGAGGACTGTAAATCCTGAATTTGGGTTTTTCTGATGTTGGATTTCCTCAAGATTTGCTTCACATTGTTTACTGGGTCGTTACCTTAAGGATATAAGGATATGACATTTGGAAGCATATGATGTCTGTCTGTTTCACATTGATGATAATTTTGATTAGTCAGTGATGGTATTTTCCATTACTCTACTATATAGTGACTGTTTTTCATTTTTGTAATCAGTAAGTAATTTATAATAAATAATTCAAAGCTGAACAACTCATCAAACCTCACTATCCCCAATAGAACTTTCCACTGATGATTTGTGCCTGGACCAGATTTTATTTGATGGTTGCAGAATGATGTAACAGGTGGCTGTAAAAGCTAGTGATAAGGTACAGAATTTGTTTTTATTTTTAGAAATGCAGTGTGGTTCTGTAGAGGTTCTTTTAATTGAAAATATCATGAAAGAACTTTGTTTACAGGACATTTGTATCTGTCTTCCAGAGTAGTTGAAGTAGCAAAACCTACTTGTGATCGTTGATATTTTGATAGGGAGATGCTCAACATTTATGTATATTTCATTATATAGGAATCTTAATCAACATTGACCACATTGTCCATCACAATGACAGTCACCCAGGACTCCCACACATAATTCCCATCTCTTATCTTCCTTGTAAGTGTCATTAATATGTGATCCCAATAATATTCCTCTTACTGTGCCATGTCAGTGTTTGTAACTCCCAACTTGGTATTTCTGCTGCTGAGACAGAAACAAGTGTGATATCTAATTTAGGGAAAGTACTTCTCTTCTTGATAAGAACTTTCAACCTCTTTCCCAAGAAGGTTGTGCACACTGTTTTGTCCTCATACAGTGGGCCAGCTCCTTCTTTTGACAACTTCTAGAAGTGGTATAACACAGATGGGAGAAGTTCTTTCTGCAGGGATAGCTTTTATAAGTTCTTTGTCTGTTCTGGTTGGAACTGACACGTGTGTAGGATTTCCTGTTAGTGGAATTGTGAGACCTTCAGTTCTCAGGGGACATGTTCTTTCCAGGTCCACCATTGAAGAGTCATGCCTTCCCACCCAGAGCTGCTGACCAGTCTTCTTTTTCCCTCCAGAAATGACACTCCTCTCCTCCCAGTCTTCATCACCGATGGCCTCTTCTGGGTCTGTGTCTACTGGTAACCCCGAACAGAGGATGCTGGAAAAGAGATCTAAGGTCATAGAAGAACTTCTTCAGACAGAGAGAGACTACATCCGGGATCTGGAAATGTGCATTGAGCGGATCATGGTACCCCTGCAGCAGGCACAGGTGGGAAATGAGGGAGAAAATTTGCCCTTCCAGGAAGTGGTTCTCTAAGCCTGCTAGGAAATAGGAGCTTTTACCCCAAAGATTTACTAGGTTTGAAATAAAGACTGTGATGGCTGCTGCTGCCCTTAATTCAAAGGTCAACTTAAGCCCTCAACATCCTACCACTTATGTCCACTGTCAACTTACCAGACTTACTACAGTAATTTCCCAGGACTTTTTTATTTCTGTGGCTCCTGTAAACAGTTCCAGGGAATCGGATTGTTACTTTTCTGAGAAGGTTGTGCAGTAATATAATGAAGTTTGGGGGTGCTGGGTTACCTGTTTTGAGCACTTCATTATATATATTATATTAATTCAGGAAACCCTCACTAACTTGTATATGTATAAGGCACTTTTCTAGATGATGAAGACAGGAAAGGTTAACAGTATCTTGAGGATTTACAGTCTTTACTGCTTGTTACCTGACCATCTGGATTATCTTACATTCACACCCTTGGAGCATTTACTTCCAGCTGCTGGAGGAAGTGAGCAGTGCCATCTGACTTTGCAGACAGCTGAGGGGTGAGGGGTAGATTTGTATCACAATATAATTATAAACCCAGTTAGTTCCACAGTCACTTTACTAAGATAATAGATGAAGTGGCAGGTAAGCCGAGGGTAACTGGATCAAGGACAAAGGGTGACATTAAAGATAGTGTTGGATGTTTCGAGTGAGGGAACATGACCTTGAGTGATTTTTGTACCATCTTCGAGGTGTTCCTAATATGAATAATAAGTAATTTGCCATCAGTTTCATTTCCATGTATTTTGACATTTTCTTTCTCATTCTCAGGTACCAAACATTGATTTTGAGGGACTTTTTGGAAATATGCAGATGGTGATTAAGGTCTCAAAGCAATTATTGGCTGATCTGGAAATCTGCGATGCCTTAGGTATGAGCCCCTACCATTTTTTAAACTTCATGGATGGGGGATGGAGGGGGACATCTTGCTGGTACTGGGCAGTTATGCAAGAAAAGTGAAGTTTTAATTACTTGGTTCAGAGGTTAGTTGATCCCTACTTCTTTTTTTTTTTTTTAAAGATTTATTTATATAAGAACCGGAGTATAGGCCAGAGGTGTGGGAGGGTGAAAGGATTCACCAGAGACAGAGTGGGGAACAGAACAGGCAGACTGATGAAATACACTGCTGAGAGGAGCAGTGGGCGAGACAGGAGAGGTCTGCTGTGCCATGTGGATTTCTCCCCGGCTGGCCAGGATCGAACCCGCGCTGCAGAGGCTGCAGACAGCTTCACAGTGTGGTGCTCAACTGCCTGCGCCACCTGGGAGGCCCTGCTTCTCCTTTTATCTCTGGCTTGCTTTGAGGTAATACAGACTCTTAGCATTGAATTTGAGATATTACATAATATGATGTTTTTCAGACCAACAGCCGCGGCCTATTAGTGAGCCATGAGATCAGTTTAGGGGGTCACGCCCAGTATAGTATATTTTCAATAAAGCAAAATAGAGTATAAAAAAGTAAGTAATAGTTTGGCAACAGTTTTGGGAAATTTTCCATTCTACATGATTGAATCATCATTTAAAACGTATTTATATGGTCATTGTACAAAATGTTTGGAAAACCGTCATCTATTTCTCATAAACAAGAGAACTATATGAGTTACTTATGGTTATGAAACACATTATACCAAAACTTAGCAACTTAAAACCAGGCACATGTTATCTCATAGTTTCTGTGGGTGAGGAATCTGGTAGTGGCTTAGCTGGGTGGTTCTGGATCCATCTGTTAGGTGGGGGGTTAGGCCTGGGCTGCTGTTTCCGGGCCTCAAGGATCCATTTCCGAGGGAACTCATCCATCTCTTGCCAGGTGGGCCTCCATAAACTGTCCTCATGACATGGCCACTACTTTTGTGGGACTGAGTGAGTGGTGAGAGAGGAAGCTCAAGATGGGCCCCGTGTTGTCTGTAACCTGCTCTTGGAGATGGCATGCCATCCCCTCTGCCATATTCTGTCAGTCGTAGATTAGCTCTGGTACCAAGCGGGAAGGACATCCTATCACTTAGCTGATTCATTGACATCAAAGTCTCAGAATGCTGCCATAGTTCTGGCCTTCTCGCCGTCCTGTGGCATCAGCCCACAGAGAGGGAAAGTGACCAGTGTCATTGAAGAGTGAATGAACTTGCCTTTCCCAGGACTCCCCCCAGTGTTTCTCTTTAGTTATCATTGGCCAGAACCAGGTCACATGCTCAAGCCTGAAACAATGGCTAAACATGGGAATAGCAGGCAGTATTTACCCGCCCCACCTGAGAGAGGCGAACACAGGAACAGAACCAGGGCTCCACCCTCCTTCGGGGAGATGGTTGTGGGAGGTTAGCTGATAGTGCAACATTGTGAAGAGTTCTTGAGTGTTTATTATGAGTCACACAGCCTACAACCCCACCCCCCGCCACCCCCCATCCCCGTGAGGTTTAGGCACTATTTGTCTTGTCTTAGAGATGAGGAAACAGGCATAGGGAGGACGTCATTTGTTCAAGGTCACATGACTAGGAATTGATGGGACTGACACTCGTGCCATTAACCTCTGTGTAGAATAGCTGTCTGTCTAGCACGCTCTGGAATAAGCTGTAAGCAAAACTGAAGCCCAGGTCCTGGTCTCAGCCTAACTGGTGAGATCAGAGGGGTTGAGGAAAGAGAAACACACATTGATTGACTGGGAGGAAGTCATGGTGAACCTGTTTCAGTACAATGATAAAGCATAAAAGCCAATTTGTAAGATTTTATAAGGCATTTGAAATAAGTATCTGTGGGTCATTTATTTGAATTATGAAATAAATGAGAGTCACTGTTGGCGTTTGGAAAGGTTTAATAATCAGGCAATTAATTATTTTTATTCCAACTTTATTTTTTTACGTATACATTATGACAACACTAAGGAAAATATTTTAAAAATACATAATTCCACCCCCAATATGGTATCAGCTGTGTTTATTTCTTTGTCCCTTCCACTTCTGCACCCAAGACAAGGGATTTGGCATAGACTGAGATGTGTTGCCTGAACTGTGGAGAGTTGAGACTGGAAGCAGATGAAAGGCTCAGGCCTAAGCAGGCACAGGAGCTCTGCACAGGAGTACACACGGGGTGGCTTTCATGTGCACGCATTGAGGTTGAGCTCGTATGAGAAACTAGCTGGGTGGCTTCCGCCTTCGTCAACCAGAAGGCCCAGAAGTATACGCAGCAGAGAAGTAATAAAGGACAAGATTTTGAACATCTGATCTGATAAGAGAAGGTTCTGAGAAGGCAAAATAAAGCTTAGTTGAGCCACTAGCAAAGGACAGCTCACGATGAATTGCATAAGCAAAGTTAATTTATTTTCATGTTTTTAACCTATTTTCACTTTCAAGAGATTCGTAATTACAAAGGTATAAAAAAACTAAGTCTCTCTTATCCAGGTAAGCTGTCTCCTGGAGACAGTTCAGGTCATAACCACCAATTATATATGTATTTCCTTTTCCCCGGTCCTGCATCCCTTTTTAAAAAAAAAAAATCACGAAAGGTAGCATGTTATTCTGAATTGTTCTGCACTAATAAGCCTGTCTCCCTCTCCACAATATGCCTTCCATATATGTTTATGACTCAGGAATAGAAATGGAAAGTGTACAGTGAGGAGGACAAGTCAGCAAAGAGCGAAGGTAACGGAGGGTGCGAGAGAAAGCGACATTGAATTAATAGCTGTGATTGGAGCAGGGCCGTGGTCCAGCCCGGACAGGATCCGGGGGAGGAAAGGACGGTAGACAGTCAGGGCTTGGGTGAATTAGGAGATGAGGACGGTGAGGTGAGAAGGAAGCACCAGGAGACAGAGTCTGCAGTAACATAGCGTAAAGAGATCTGTTTTATGTAATGATCCAGGGTGCATGTTGATGTGTGTGTCTGTGCTTGCTTTATGATGGCTGATATTTTCTGTTTCATTTCATGCTGATCATGACCCAGAAATAAATCTCACAACTCATTTGTAGGTTGTGGCCCACAGCTTGAAAGACACTGGAAATTAAGGTGTGGCTTTGGCTTTGGTAGTTTGTAGTTGATGTCAAATAGTCACAGCCAGGGAGGCTGAAGAACAGTGCCCGGAGGAGGGTGTGACCATCAGTATGAGAGGGAAGGTTCTGGGAATGCCAGGAGGGAAAGGAAATAAAGGAACGGGTGAGAGGAGGAACAGGCTGGTCAAGCCAGAGAGACCCCCCCCAACTACTTCTTAGTAGTTGGATAAGGCTGGGGGATGCCACCGGGATCTGAAGGTGAAGAAGCTGCCCCCCACACTCTGGCACCTGCCGGCTGCAGTGGGCTGGTGGGGCTGTCAGCGAGAGGGACCCACATGGTGCTGTCTATGCAAAAGTCAAGTTACTTCTAGAGAAAGGAGCTGTAATTTAAGAAATCATTTAAATAAAAACAGATGTGTGCAAGAATAGGGAATTCTACCGGCACAACTTAGAGGGCAGAGGTGACTTGTGTAGAGAAGGTGAGGGGTGGGCATCCCTGAGGGAGGGGCTCATGCCCAGAGTGACTGGAAGAAACAGTACAGGGAAGCCCTGGGTAGGATCATATTTTGAGGGGAAAATATTCAGGGGAGGATGTTTTTTAGGGAACAGTACAAGCTGAGGAAGGAAGGACTGAGTATATACGAAGAGAAGGAAAGAAGGGCGAGAGAAAGGGAGGCTTTAGTAAATCAGGGGACGGCGTGTTCAGGCAGCAGCCCCGAGGAGACAGTGGAGTTTGTTGGGGACTGTTCTTTGCCTGGCTGCTTGTGGAGACAAAGGGGTCTGTGGGTAGGTTCTAGGAGTCTGTGAACTTGGTAGAAAAAATAATTTTTTTTAAGACTTATTTATGCATACAAGAATTGGGGTACATGCCAGAGGTGTGGGGGGGTGAGAGGATTCATCAGTGACAGAGTAGGGAACAGAACAGGCAGATTGATGAAAATACACTGCTGAGGGGAGCAGCAGGAGAGACAGGAGAGATCTGCTGTGCCATGTGGGTAACTCCCTGGTCAGGGATCGAACTCATGCTGCAGAGGCTGCAGATTGCTTCATAGGTTGCGTCTTAACCCTTTGTGCCACCAGGGAGGTCCAGCTACTCTTTCTTTTCACTAATTTTAAATTGAAAGTTAGTGTTTATTTACGGTATAAGTATAGGGAACAAACCACATCATATTAGCAGCACCTGGACTGTCATAAGCTGAAGTCACATGTGTGTGTCACATTAGGCTGTGGCAGATGTCCTGGAACCTCGCTGACTTGGTACCAGATGCTGCCAGTTTCTGATGTTGGCCATCCATAGAGAACGGTGGTGATTATTAGGGTCATTGCTACATTTTACTATATCACAGATTTGGGATTTTTCTTTATATTGTAGATATTTCATTATAATAAATGTCAGTCTTATGTGTTTAATTTATGCACAGAGGTTGAAAACTGCTGCTGTAGAAGGGCCGCTTTACCCCTGTGGAGACTTTCCAAGGGCTTGGAAAGTGAGGCCTCCTTACGGGTTCTGATCACATTCCTGTGTGGAGACCACTTGCAAACCCCTTATTCTGCCTGACTGAAAAGGAACTGGAAGAAGAGAGAGAGAGAAGAGAGAGAGAGAGAGAGAGTGTGTGTGTGTGTTCTGGAAAATAAGCATATGGAGGCCATGGTTCTCTTAAGTTTTGCTTTAAATAAGTCCAGTTTTAAGCTTTTCCAAGGGAGTTTCTTCCTCGATGGAGTCTCATTTCTTATTAAAGTGTGGTTATATGCCTTATAAAGAAAGTTACTAAAAACACCCCGTGTTTGTGTGTTTTCCCAAGGACCTGTGTTTCTTGGTCACCGGGATGAGCTTGAGGAAATATACAAGGTTTACTGCCAGAATCACGATGAGGCCATTTCACTGCTGGAAATCTATGAGAAGGATGAAAAGATCCAGAAGCATCTTCAGGACTCCCTGGCAAATCTTAAGTAGGAATTTTGACCACTTCACCCCACCATTACTCTTTAGTCGTGCCTTTTAGAAGTGACTCCGTTGTATTCATGTGGGCAGACATGCTGGAACCACTCCCATGTGTGTCCAGACTCTGGGGACGTTGCTTGCTCTTAAATGTGTGGCGTGATAGGTCCTGTGCCATAACCTCCCTCTTCCCATATAGTATGTCATGGAGATCTTAAGTGGTTTCCAGCTTGTACTTTTATCCATTTAAAAACTAGGTTAGCATTTTCAGGTCAGAAGCAGCCAGGACGATAGTTGGGTCCCAATAAACAATAGCTTAGGTGAGAAGATTCAATTCCGTTATTCCTGACCAGTAAGTAAGGTTCTCCCGGGCTCTGGGCGGCGGGGGGCAGTAAGGCTCTCTGTCTTTGTTGATCGCCTTGAAACTATGGGCTAACTCATTTTTAATAAACCAAATATGCCTCCTTAGACTTTCATAATTTCCCTTTTGTCCTATGTGATTTTTTTCTCTGTCCAACTAAAATAGGCATTAGTTGGAACTGATATGATCTGACAAGAATGTGAAATCTGGGTCAGCATTCTCTCTAATCAGCTGTCTCTTCTTTCCATGCTCATTGTCCTGTAGGAGCCTGTACAACGAATGGTATGTTCCCTTCCTCTTGATGCATTCACTTTTTTATCATCTTTTCTAGACAGAATATTCCCGTATTGCTATATTTTTCTTCACGGCACTTAGACTTACTGGCACTTTATATATATTATGTTTGTTTCTTGCCTGTCTCCTTCCTTCCGCCAGGACAGAGACAAAATCCCCACTGGGGTCACTGCTAATCCCCAGCACCTTGACCGGTACCTGTATTTATTAGGTGCCCAGTAAATATCTGTTGAATGAATGAAATTAAAAAGCGGGTGGAAGGACAGAGTGTATGTAGGAATAGCTAATACTGGCCATGTTGTGTTGGTGGTGGTAACTCAGTCTGGCTCCCTCCTCTTCTAGGGGATGCACAAATTACATTAACCTGGGCTCCTTCCTCATCAAACCAGTGCAGAGAGTCATGCGCTACCCGCTGCTGCTCATGGAGCTGCGGAATTCCACCCCGGACTCCCACCCAGATAAAGTGCCTTTAACCAATGCAGTCCTGGCAGTCAAGGAAATCAACATCAACATTAATGAGTATAAACGTCGAAAGGACCTGGGTAAGGAAGCAGGGAGGGAGGTCTTCCCGGGAGGACCTTTCCTTCTCAGAAGTATTACTTACTTCACCCGAGAGAAGCCAGGCAGGGGGTCGGCCCGAGGGGTGTAATGAAGAAATGATAAAGTTTGGGGGAATTGTGATATTAATTGTGATATTAAAATAAGCAGTAATCATATTAAAAGCACAATCATGGAAAACTGGAAATAAGGCATCTGAGATAAAGCTTATACCATGAGAGGCTTTCCCAAAGATACGAAGACCGGTCAAAGAACATGCAGTCAAAATTGTTCCTTCAAGGGTGGGTAGGGCGCCTTCTTCGCTCGTTTAAGGCCATCTCTTTCAATCCATGCTTACACTGGTTTTCTCTGCATGCCTTGTTGGATATTTTACCACTGCAGCTTACGTTAGAACTTCCTTCTTTCAGAAAACCCCCGTGTGCCCATCCTTCTGGCCCCTCCGTCCTGCCCACTTCAATCACGGGCCCTCCTAGTCTGAGCCCCTCTGCACTATAGTGTAACTTCTTTGCCTCTCTTTCCACTGACTCCCACACTTTATCTAAAGTCATTTTCCTCAAGTGCAGCTGTGTTCCCCACATTGGCTGCTGTGCCTCAGTTGTCCTGTGTTTCCATAAATGGTGATTTGGATTATTGTTGTCTGTTATAAGTACACTGAGAACAAGCACTTGCTCTAGTTTGGGTTGCTAGACTCATTTTGTAGTTTATCCATACTCAGGAAGGTGCTTTTTTTTAAAAATCTAAATTTATTTTCACTATAGTGTGCGTGTTCTTATCCTTCTTTTGGAGATAAAGTAGAACTGAGTAGTTTATGAAAATTCCCAAAGGCATGATTACTCAGGAGTGGGATATGGATAAACCTACCTGACACGGTGGTTCATTAGTTTTCCTGATACATTTTTCTGATATAATATAGTTACCCAGAGCCACACAGGTCAGAAAGGGAAGACATAAGATTAAGCCCAAGTCCTTTAACTCCAAGGAAGTGCTTTTTTTTAAAAAAAACTTTTTCTTTTTAATGATTTATTTATTTTTATACAAGAACTGGGGTACAGGTCAGAGGCACAGGAGGGTGAGAGGATTCACCAGAGGCAGAGCGGGGAGCAGAACAGGCAGACAGACCAAAGTTACTGCTGAGGGGAGCAGCAGGCGAGGCAGGAGAGGTCTGCCACACCATGTGGGAATCTCCCTGGCAGGCTGGGAATCAAACCCGCACTGCAGATTCTGCGGACAGCTTCACAGCACTGCGCTCAACCCGCTGCGCCACCAGGGAGGCCCAGAAAATGCTTTCTTAACTCATCAGTTTTACTCACTCCCCAGTGCTCAAGTACCGGAAGGGTGATGAAGACAGCCTCATGGAGAAAATTTCCAAACTGAACATCCACTCCATCATCAAGAAATCCAACCGAGTCAGCAGTCACCTGAAGCACCTCACAGGCTTTGCTCCACAGGTGAGGTTCCTGCACGTGAGGGTTCAAGTTTCCCGAGGCTTTTCAGGGTTCCTTGGGGCCTACCTGCTTTGCTGATTGTTATCATCCCCTTCTCAGTGCGCCCCCTGGTGTTCACTGGCTGGTGGGTCAGGACCCGTCACCATTGATGTGGATCCACCGACCCTGTATGTGCCTTGGTGAGCTGCTTGCAGCATGTGCAAAGGCAAAGCAGGCCCAGCCCACTCTATGATCACTGTGCTCCTTGACACCAATGGAAGCATATAATCTGTGTGGTGAGATAAAATTAAACTGGAGGCATCTTAAACTAGAAGGTATTTAAGAGATCATCTTAGTTCAATACCACATGTCACATGAGGAAATGTGAAGGATTGAGTGATTGAAAACCAGTTTATCCACAGTGTTGCTAGACCACAATATATATGGTACAATTAGTGGAAAAGACCAAATAGAAAATAACCAGTTGCTGAGTTTTGCAGTTTATTCTGTATAAACTGTTGTATTTTTAAAAATCAGGAGTTCAGTGAATATGAATTGTGGGCAGATTTAACCTTTGAAAAGAAGGGACCAGGTTTGGCCTAGAGAGGGGGAGAGAACACCAGGCAAGACAAAAACACAAGCAGAGGCACTGGGTCCCCAGCACGGCAGGCGCCAGGCATGGTGAAGAGAGCAGCCTGGCAGGGCAGAGGATTGTGCAGCCCACAGGAAGTGAGCTGGGATGGTTGGAGGCCCGTATATATTTTGGAGACCTTCCAAAGCCGTGTGGAGGTGTTTAAATTCAATTCAGTGTGATTCAGGGAAACATGAAAGATTTAACATTTAAACTGAATGTGTTCTTAAGAAAGATATTTTCGTCAGTAAGATGGGTTGAGGGGGAGTCTAAATTTGCTAACAGCACTTGTTTCTCTTGAACAGATAAAAGACGAAGTTTTTGAAGAAACAGAAAAGAACTTCCGAATGCAAGAAAGATTAATCAAATCTTTTATCCGAGACCTGTCTCTCTACCTCCAGCACATCCGGGTGAGTAAAGACCAGGCACTAGTTAGAGCCTCCTCCGGGAGCTTCTGTCCACTTTCCTGTTCATCCAGTGTATGGTTTAGTGAATGTTGCATGATCTGCACTCAGAAGACCATGGTGCAGTGACATCGTTTTTATTGGGATTTTTTAACTAAGCAAAATATTACAAAATTCAGAAGTTAACAAAACGATAAGTGAAAATTATTCCTCCTACCCCTGTCTCCTAGAGTCTTCCACTTGAAAGGAATTAGGAAGATTCCCCAATTTATCTTCTGACAAAACACAGAAAACACAGATTTTCATATGCGCAGATCCTGGATGTAAAGACAATTGGTCTAAAAACATTGTTAAACTATCAGACTGATATATGAAGTACTAATGATGTTTTGGGCTTGAAATGTATTTGTGGAGTTTTTACTGCATTCATATTTTATTTGGGTTAATATCAAAATAAGCATTCCCTAAACTAGAACTAAAGGAGGCGGAGGCCAGCATTGTTCTGAGTAGCCAAAGAAAACCAGCTGGGATTTAAAAGCTGTCCTGGTCTGTCTGTCTGCTTATTTGTTCATTTATTCAGCACATGATAATTAAGTGAGCAAACAGAACAGACCAGAAGCCCTGCCTTCAAGGAGCATACATTTTTTTAAGATTTACTTATTTATTTATACAAGCACTGGGTACAGTCAGAAGTGCGGGAGGGTAGGAGGATTCACCAGAGCCAGAGCGGGGAACAGAACAGGCAGACTGATGAAATACACTGCTGAGGGGAGCAGTGGGCAGCAGGAGAGGTCTGCGTGCCATGGGGGACCCTCGCCCAGCGGCCGGGGATCGAACTGGCACTGCAAAAGCTGCGGGCAGCTTCACAACCCAGCGCTCAACCGCTGTGCCACCAGGGAAGGCCCAAGGAGCTTACATTTTAAGAGGCGTATGTGGGGGAAGGGTAGAGACAGTGAGGAGGCAGGAGTCAACTACATTGTCTGGTAGAGGCATTTTGGGCACTGACAAAGCGTAAAGCAGAATAGTCAGGAGTGTGGGCGCAAGGGTGCTGGGAGCCGGGTTGTAATTATCTGCAGGGTGCTGAGCGCTTGTCTTTGAGAAGGTGACCACGTGAGCCAAGACTTGAAGAGAAAAGGTGATTGTTATCATGGTCCTGCAGGGCTCTTGCCTCTCGTTGGATAATTTACCTCTTGGCGTATTAAGAAACCTTCAAATTAGGGACATCAGAAAGTTCTAGCAATGATAAAAGCCCTCATTAGTATTTCTGTAATTAAAAGCCTTAGACTTTTCTCTGTGCACCACAAATCACACTTCACAAGGGCATGCGTGCTTCAAAGCGGAAGTACTACATCAGAGAGGAGAGCCGAATTACACAGCCCTTGTCCTTGTGGCTCACTGGATGAAAGTTTTGCTTTTTCTCACTTGTGTCCATGGCTGGCTGCAGGAGTCAGCGTGTGCGAAGGTGGTGGTTGCCAAGAGCATGTGGGAAGTGTGCATGGAGAAGGGGCACAGAGACCTGGAGAAGTTCGAGGAGGTGCATCAATACATCAGTGATCGGCTCTTCTTGAAATTTGTGAGTGACAAATTTCATCTGCATCAGCCCCTGTTCATGCGTTGGCCTCCTCCCAGGGTGCTCGCTAACGCCCGGCTCGGGGGAGATGGTTCCATAGACTGCTCCGGGCACCAGCAGCTGCAGCTGACTCGGGTCAGGTTTGACATTCAGAACATGACGTTTGGTTCTTTAAAGGACAGCCAGGACCTGTGTGTTAACAGGGATTTTTTTATAGACTATGAACAACCTCGTTTCAGAGACAAAGGAAAACTAGGAAATTTAACCTTTTGTCTCTACTGGTAGAAGACGGAAAAGAAAACTATTGGAGTAATAATTTAAAAAGGAATATTTAGAAAGACTTCAGAGGGAAACAAATAGATCTCTGATCATGTACAGAGAGATACTAAGGGCCACATTGCTTGGGAAATTCTAAATAGACACATATGGGACTGTTTGATCCTGAGTAGAAGGAAATATGTTTGAGTGTTTCTTAGAAACCTCTAGATGACTGGAGGCTAAAACAAAACCCACATACTTAACAGGTATCCTGCAGGGAACATTGTATTAAAAGTAGTTTACTGAGTACCTTCTTATGTTCTTTTCTTTTTTTTTTTAAAGATTTATTTATTTTTATACAATAGCTGGGGTACAGGCCAGAGGCACGGGAGGGTGAGAGGATTCACCAGAGACAGCGTGGGGAACAGAACAGGCAGACGACAGAAATACACTGCTGAGGGGAGCAGCAGGAGCGACAGGGGAGGTCTGCCGTACCATGTGGGATTCTCGCCGGCTGGCTGGGATCGAACCCACACTGCCGAGGCTGCAGACAGCTTTATAACGTGGCGCTCAACCCTCTGTGCCACCGGGGAGGCCCCCTTCTTATGTTTTTGATGTGACCAGTACCCTGCCCTCACTCCCTGCTCCTCTGCAAAATTTACAGAGAAAAATCTTTGGAAAGTGAAAACAGATATCACCAAGTAGATACAGTTAGAAAAGGTTGATGGGTGGTGAAAGCTTCTCTACCCCAGATTATGTCACTACTGCATCAGAGGTTAAGTTCAGCCCTCCGGAATTGTGCACATACATGGTGCCAGGCACACATCAGCTCGTGCTGCGGTTGTCACATCGTGTGTCTAGTGAGTATCACCTACCTGTTCAGGTGCAGGTGGGTCACTGGCGGCTCGGCCTGTGACCACTGGTGAAGAGCTGGAAGCTGAGACATTCAGGGCATCTGCCTGTGTGTCTGGTTTTGGGGAGTCCAGCACTGTTGGGCTTCATGGTTTGGCTTGCGCACTGGGAGCAAAGCAGGCGTGACAGGACACACCAAAATCAGCCTGAAGAGTGTTTTGAACAACAGATATGGACTGTGGCCAACTTAGCAACCTGCCTTTCTCATCCCTACAGAAGGAGAGGACCGAGCGGCTTGTCATCGCTCCCCTCAATCAGTTACTGAGCATGTTCACGGGGCCGCACAAGCTGGTACAGAAGCGCTTTGACAAGCTTCTGGACTTCTATAACTGTACGGAACGGGCAGAGAAGCTCAAGGACAAGAAGACCCTGGAGGAGCTGCAGTCGGCCCGGAACAACTACGAGGCCCTGAATGCCCAGCTGCTGGATGAGCTGCCCAAGTTCCACCAGTACGCCCAGGGCCTCTTCACCAACTGCGTGCACGGCTACGCAGAAGCCCACTGCGACTTTGTGCGCCAGGCGCTGGAACAGCTGCAGCCGCTGCTGTCGGTGAGTCTCATCTATGCCCACGAGGACTCCTGGTATTTCTCTGTGAAATACCAGAGAAGTTGCTAGATTAAATAAATATGTCAGTAGCTGAAGCCCATTCAGAATCGGGTTTGTAATGGCTCGGAAATCTGTGGCCCTTCAGCAGCTCTCTATCCTGAGCCATTCCAGTCGAGCTGGCAGCGCCACAGAGAGCCTTGTCCCTCATCCCCGGCCTGCTGCGGGTGGGTGCCTTACGCGCAGTGAGCTGCAGCCCACCATGAGTTCCAGTTGGTTTTGGTGAGATCTTGTTAGTTGGGGATCTTTCATGGTATTCTCCTCTTGCCTCGGCTGTCCCATGGACTCCAGTTACTTAAAGTTGCCGGCAGAGAGGGGAACCTGATCGCCATCTTCCATGAGGAGCACAGCAGAGTTCTGCAGCAACTCCAGGTTTTCACCTTCTTCCCAGAGTCCCTTCCAGCTACCAAGAAGCCATTTGAAAGGAAAAGCATGGATCGCCAGTCTGCTCGAAAGTCCCTGCTGGGCCTGGTGAGTAGAGAAGGGGCAGACGTCCCAGTGATTAAGACTGTGAACTCAGGCCTGATGACCTGGTGCAGAGCCCAGCACTAAAACTTAGTGTCCTTGAGCTAGTCTTGTAGCATCTGTGCCCTGGTTCCTTCTCCAAAACAGGTAACTACCCCTCTACCAGTTAATCGTGAGGTTTAAGTGAGTCATACATAAAGCCCTTAGACATGGCCTGGAACATCGCATCGTACAAGTTACCCAACATCACAGTCATTTATTATTAACATTGATGGGCCCTGCTCCATCTCTACAGACTCCAATTTCATTGGCATTTAACTGTATTACATTAAATAGAGCATAAAAGTTACCAAGCTCCTGTCTGTCTTGACTCATTACTGGTACTTAATGGTGACTTCCTGTCATCTCTCATGCTTGGTATGACCCTCAAAATGCCCCCCAAAAAGTGTTCTCAAATCTTAGTCCTAACCAGTGAAAGGAATTAGTGAAGTTTTAATTCAATTTTATTATTTTTTAAAAGATTTATTCATTTATGCATACAAGGGCTGGGTTCAGGCCAGAAGTGTGGGGGTGAGAGGACTCACTAGCAACAGAGTGGGGAGCAGAACAGGCAGATCCACTGAAACTCACTGCTGAGGGGAGCAGCGGGCAAGACAGGAGAGGTCTGCTGTGCCATGTGGGTCACCTCCCCGGCTGGGGATCGAACTCGTGCTGCAGTGTTTGCGGATTGCTTCATAGTGCTGATGCGTAACTCCTTGCGCCACCAGGGAGGCCCCAAAGTTTTAATTTTAATATATTAGTTAATTCAGGTAATGTGTATGTTAATTCTGCTTGGCCCTGCCTATTTTTGATCATGTATTAGAAAAGGAAATTATGGGATACACTGTGGAACAGTCCATGGCTGGCTGCCTTTTTACCTGGAGTCATGTTCTTTCTTAACTTAGTTTTTCCATATATTGAAAAATAGGTATAATTGGCCAATTACATGGGGTCATAATCTAAAAGGCTGTTGGTTTGCCTTTGCTTGTAATATTTTGCCCTACACAATCCTACAAATACTAATATATGTTACCTTGAAAGGAGGAGTCAAGTTTATTATTTACTTTTCCTTTCCCTCGTTTTAATGAAGATTGTTTTCATAGCTGTCAAGACAAGGAAGTCTCATTGTGTGGGTCCATCTAACCGTGGAAGAACTATGATGAATTCTCTGCTATCCTGATGCTCTGGGTGGTGCTGTCATCACATTTTTTGGTCATAGGATAACAGACGTAAAACTGCACGTGTGTTAAATTTTAATTGCTACAGAGGATCCAAACCATGACCTAGGAGCTGATGCGTCTGACCCGGCACGTCGTGGGCTGGCTTAGGCACAAAACACCTGCTGGGCTGTGGGTCCCGAGCAGACTCGGCGTATGTGGGCACCAGTCAGGGAAGATTCCTGCTGACCGTGTCTCTTCTGCTTTCCAGCCCAGTCACATGCTACAGTCAGAGGAACTCCGCGCCTCGCTGCTGGTGAGGTACCCCCCTGAGAAGCTTTTCCAAGTGGAGCGGAACTTCAATGCGGCTCAAGACTTGGACGTCTCCCTTCTGGAAGGCGACCTGGTGGGTGTGATCAAAAAGAAGGACCCCATGGGCAGTCAGAACCGCTGGCTGATTGACAATGGAGGTGAGGATTGGGGACATCAGATTGGGGTGACTCTAAATGAGGAAAGGGTGATTCTGACTGTGCCTCAATCCTGTTAGGCCAGAAAAAAATAGGAGTGACTTTGATTAAAGGGAAATAGAACCTTCCAGGTTTTATCCACCACTAGTGAGTGTAATGCCTAATTTATTACTGACACAAAAGCTGCTTTTGTTTCTGATTTTTTTAAAAATTCTAGAGGAGGTTCCATTTCTCACCTTGCAAGACCTTGTCTGATCCTTGGCCCTCTCAACCTATTCTGAGTAGAACACAAAATAAGCTGCCCTTTTCCTCCTTCCTTCCTTGCACTAAGAGCTGTCTGTGTTCCTCCTTCCCGTAGTGACCAAGGGCTTTGTGTACAGCTCCTTCCTGCGGCCCTACAACGCCCGCCGCAGCCACTCCGACGTCTCCGTGGGCAGCCACTCCTCCACCGAGTCGGAGCACAGCGGCTCCTCCCCCCGAGTCCCGCGGCAGAACAGTAGCAGCACTTTGACCTTCAACCCCTGCAGCGTAGCTGTGCCCTTTAACTCAGGACCTAGCCTGAAACAGCCTCAAGACGCATCTTCAGTGAAGGAACCGGAACAAGGAGCACTCAGCACGTCCTTACCCTCTGGTAACTCCGAGAGCAGCCCTTCCAGGTGCCCTTCAGATGCCGACGCCACCCCCCAGCCCAGGCCCCGGGACACTGCAGACGCTGCTAGAGACACCAACCAGCCTGCCCACTCCTTGAGGAGCCTCCGTAACTCCCAACACCCAGAAATGGTTGGTTACCTCATGCCGGGGCGAAATGGGCAGGGAAAGGACCATGTTAAAGGGTGTGCAAGGACAGCTCAGCCTCTGGAAAGCAAAAAGGAAGAGCCAGGAAGCAGTGAGGCAGAAGGCAACCAGGTAAGGCTCCCCCGTCACCACACAGAGCAGGTGGCAGGTGGGTGGGGTTGCAGAGGCTGCTTTTCTGCAGTGGCCAGTCAGGCTTGCCCGAGGCCTGGGGTATGTATGACCTAGAGACAGGCTCACAGTCAGATCGCACAGAGCTTTGCACTTGGAAACGCACTGCTGTAAGAGCGACAGCCCAGCACCCCAGGCACCTTCTGCAGCTGACTCTTCACTGGCTGTTTCTGGACCCTTCCACTGTGTCACTGGCCACTGCAGGGCTTAGAATGAAGACTTTCCCATGTCCCATTCATTACCCCTCAGTCTGCTGTTCAGCCCATCTATAATCTAGTTTTCTATTCAAATAGCTATGCATTCTTTCTTGAATTTTATTCAGAAATAAAATTCTTGTTGTTTTTCCTCTTTGCAATGGCCTGTTCTGCTTGGGGATTTCCATGTAGCCTTAGGTCTTAAACATTTTAAACGTACATATTTTAAAGCCATTTCAGAATCATAACTGAGGAGCCCCTGGCTCCCCTGCTTGCTGCTGCTCTTGCTCTGGCAGTGGTGAGTTTCCGTGTGTGTCGCCTGTGAGCTCGTCCCCAGCGGAGGTGACTGGTCAGACTCACTCGTGTCCTGGCTTGTGCTGGATGGGTCTCCCCTATCAAGCTCTAGAGTCCCAGAGACCATTTCCACACTAGTTCCTCAGCTCAGACTGTCCAGACCACATTCCTCAGCGCTGCCGAGGGACAGAGCACCTGCGTTCCTGGGATTCTTTTCTACCCACACCAGAGCAGACATCCCAGACCCAGACCAGAGTGGACAGTTTCTAGACATGATGCAGGAGAAAATGGTTTTTTCTTACGGTGTGTGCACGTTTGGGGTACTGAAGGATCCCTCTCTACCGCATCCATCTTCTATGTTGACTGAAGGGTCCTTCTTCCACTCTTTAGGGCAATCTGAAAGAGTAAAAAGATGTGAATTGTGATTTTCGTTGAACCTGCTGTCTGTTGTGGCAGCCACCAGCCATAGGGAGCTCTTTAAAGTTAGTTAAAATTAAATTAAAAATTCAGTTCCTCCAGCTCATTAGCCTCGTTCCAAGCGCACAGTGGCCGCACGGGCCAGGGGCCGCCCTCCGGGATGTGCAGATCCAGCCTCCTTCCTCCCCGCCGGGGGCTCTGTTGGGCGGTGTTGCTCCAAGCAGTTTCCCATTTCCTAACTCGCTGTCTTTCCCACAGGTCTACTTTGCTGTCTATACCTTCACGGCGCGGAACCCTAACGAGCTGAGTGTGTCGGCCAATCAGAGACTCAAGATCCTGGAGTTTAAAGACGTGATGGGGAACACAGAGTGGTGGTTGGCGGAGGTGAATGGGAGGAAGGGCTATGTCCCCTCCAATTACATCCGCAAGGCTGAGTACACCTGAGCACGGCCTGGGCCCGGTCAGCCTCGCTGCCTGCGCTTGCCTTCTGCTGAGGGTTCCGGTGACCCCTGTGAGGGCGCCTGAGACCTGGCCCCCGCCCAGGCACAGGGGGGCACTGGCTACATCTTGTTCTCCCTGGTTGGGTTGTCAGCCTTGAGCTCACTAGATTTTTAGAATTTGAAGTGGACTCTGGGACTTGAAAATAATTCCATGACCATGAGAAGAGAGGCGAGTCCTGGGGTCCCGGCCTTTGGAAATGAGACATTTCCCATCAGACCAGAGTTCTGTGCGTGCTAGAAGCTGTGGTGCAGCGACAGAGGGCGTTGGCTGCACCCTACCAACTGCGGGGTGGCTCCAGGCCCCGGGATCAACTGACTTGGATGGAGAGATGTCTCTGGGAGCCCTTTTTAGGCTGTGCCTCCGCGTGTGGCAAGGAGTTTGTTGATTGTACCAAATCCAGTGTTTTCATGCTTCGGTGTCCAGCCCATCTTCTCTCACACACCCCCCTCAAATTTCTAAAAGTGCTGCAAATACCACCCTCTGTAATCTCTTATTTCACGTGATTCCAGGTCAGTTATGCAAAATTCCCCTGCTTTCTTTCTCTGAAAGTACAGCATCTTTCCTTTCCTCCAGACCTTCACCTGCAGGGTCTCTCCCCTTAGAGGGACTGTCCTCTCCACTGTGCACAGGCTGCGTGCTCCGCCTCCTCACCTCTCCTGTGAAACACCAACCAGTAGGTTCTCCTAGGACAAGACCGGGGGCTCCTGCTCCTTCGTTACAAGCTCAGCTCCCCACTGAGCCCGGGCAGGCCCGCCGATGGAAGCAGGGTGCTGTCTCCTTCAGCCGAGCACACTACTGTCCACGCACAGAGTACACGAGGTCTTACCGGAACTAGGATAGGCCGTCCCGTGGGAGGCTTTTCCTCGACTTGGAAATAAGCATTTCCTGCTTCACCTCCAGCCTCCGTGCTTCTGACTCTGAAGTGAATCTCATTCCAAAGTGCCTGGTCAGTCATACCTCCCTCTGCCTTCAGGAAGATATTTGCTAACCCTTCCATGAAGAATCTCCCTGAAAAGTTCATTTGAGCAGATGGTATTGTTAACATCTGCCCCAGATGCGAAGCTACCTTGAATCAGGAAAGTTTTGTCCTAAGAGGGAATTAAGAGTAACCTGCATCCCTGCCCTCCACGTGCACCTTTGGCCTTAAATCCTGACGCGTCAGGAGACACCTGTGCTTGCCGGTTGGTCAGAGGCTACAATGCAAGTCTCTTGTAAATAGTGTTTATATTTATAGAGTTTTATAAGTAGCTCTTTTATAAATAAAAGCATTTCTAAGGGCCGTGAATGTGTTTTGACTTCCTTCCACATTAACCCTGAACCACCTCAGGTTTCTAGGGCCACCCTTATGGTTCAGGGACGCTCAGGTTCTGGGGGATGAGGAGGCAACTGAATTCACTTTGTCAAATATAATTTCAACAGAATCGCTGTTTACTGACAAGGTGTCCTTACTGCCTCTTTAAGGCATCTCATACTCTAAAATCCTGGCGGACAGAATTTCTGAAACCCCTAAGCTGGAATCCCTAAGGTGTTTTCCTGCTGTGCAGAGGTGGAAATCGGTGCACTGGAGGTGAATTCACAAAGGAGGGGTGGGGAGGGGAAAAGCAGCAGGGCACTGGAGGGGGTGTGGAGGGCTGAGGATAACGTGACAGAGAAGCAGGCAATGCTGTTTAGGAAGAAAAGGCACTAGATAGACACGCGGGGGCAAAGAACCGTAGTCAGCCAGCCCCCGCTTCTCCAGTTTAGGAACTAGGAAAAGGTCCAATAACATCGAGACCGAGGGCCGAGTGAAGTAGGGCAGAGGTTTAGGGGATTTTCATGGTCTGGGGTTCTCGCCCGTGCACTCACAAGACAGCATGGCATCCCTCCAAAGGGAGGCTGGAACTACTGGCACGTCAGGATCCAGGATCCAACTCTCCTGTGGCAGCCGGGGCACGGCTAAGGCCGCACCACAGCAGCGTGGTAGCAATTCAGACACCAGGCTCGTAGTGCCAGACGCCGGACCAGAGGACCATGGCACCCGTGTCTCCAGAGATGCCAGGTATAGGCCGGTGGCACTCCTGATGAATGAAGTTGAAGCAAAAGTCTCCAGCCAGGGCCTCTGCCTGAAGCCTTCCAAGCAGTCTCGAGCCGCACCTGTCTGCTCGTATCTCCTTTCAGGGCACCTGCCTTTCAAACCCGGTTGGTCCGTTTTCCAAACCAGCTGCTTCTCAGACCTAATTGGTGCTGGTGCAAGCTTGCATTTACTTGGTGCCAGTGGGAGCTTGTTTTCAAAACCAGCTTGGGGTTCAAAACTCAAGCCTGGGAGTGCGTCCAACCTGCCCTGCATTTTCTTGTGTGGGGACCGGGCAGGTGAGCTCCGCTGTATCCGTATGGCGCCGGCCAGGTCAAACCTAACCCACATGTCCCCAAAACTGCTACGGTTTTCTTCTTTGTTTCCTTTAAACTCAAGCCCAGCTGTGCCAGCGTCAGCAAGCAAAGCTGGCTGCCGTAGCCTCGCCTGGGATGATGTCGCTCAGCTGGTGGCCCTGGTGCCTTCAGAGAACCAGGAGCCAGGAGGGCTACTCCAACATGAGTCATCAAGGTTTTGATGGCTCCTGAATGAAATTTGAGCCTACGGATTCTGGTTGAGTCCTTATGTCTGGTCCTGAGTCCTTACACCTTGTTCTAGGGCCAGGCTGTCTGGCTTCAGACACTTAAGAGATTCATGACCTGGGCAGCTTGCCTCATCAATACCTTAGTTTCTTTATGTAAAGTAGAGAAATAGGCCTCCCTGGTGGTGCAGGGGGTTAAGACGCAACCTATGAAGCTATCCACAGCCACTGCAGCATGCGTTCAATCCCCAGCCAACCAGGGAGCAACCCACATGGCGCAGCAGACCTCTCCTGACTCACCCGCTGCTCCCCTCATCAGTGTATTTCAGTCAGTCTGCCTGTTCTGCTCCCCACTCTGTCTCTGGTGAATCCTCTCACCACCCCCCCCCACACACACCTCTGGCCTGTACCCCAGCTCTTGTATGCATAAATAAATCTTTAAAAAAAATAAAGTAGAGAAATAATGCTACCTCATGGTAGGACTGAGCTAATGCATGAAGAGAACATGCATAAGCCAAACATTGACTGGCTCACAGTAAACAAATTAAAGAGCCTTGAGGTCCAGCCAAAGAATTTAAGTTTGATGCAGCAGGTAGTATCCACTCCTTGAGTGGAGGGCCTGTTTTAGGAGAGCTAAATGGCAACAGTTGATTTGGAGAAAGAACAGAACAAAGGCAAGAAAATAGGATAAAGTTAGCTGATTTGGGCATAAGATGGCTTGTGAAAGGAGAAAAGCAGCAGCATCCTATAAAGATGACATTAAAGAAATGGAACTGCTGGCAAAGGGAGCTCCTTGGGATGGCAGCAGAAAGACGACCAGCTCTGTCTTAAACACCAGCTGTAGGCCCTGCTCCTCCCGGTGCTGTCCCCCCACCCGCTGCGGTGTCCCGCACTCTGCCTGGGGCTTGCTGGAGCTGCAGCCCCCAGCGCAGCAGCTGAGTTAGGGCCCAGGTGGGGGGTCTGTGCACATTCAGGTATGAGAAGCACCAGCCTAGGCACTTTTTAACTGGACTTTCTACTGTCAGAAAAGTAGAAGTCGCAAAAAGCAAGGAAGGAAAGGGTGTCAGATGTTTCAGACACAACAGGAGGAAATGTTATTGAAGCCAATGTCCAGTTTGCTCGCTTACTTCCCTTCGTGAATTTCCCCCCTCCCTGCCCGGAAGCTGCTCTTCCGTCGTGCTTTCTCCCTAGAGTCCCTACTAAGCCAACAGCGGTGGTGAGAATATGGCATTGGCCAAGTTCTGTGCACGGGGCCCTCTAGAAGGACCTGGACTTAATAAAGGTTGGAGTTTGTGTTGCCCGGTGTTAATTCGCCGTGAAGCTGGGGCTCTTCACATAGGTTTTGTTTCAGGGTCAGGAATGTAAACAGGCTCTGGAACATAGTTGTGCTTTGACTTGTTTCCTCGTGGAAGCTTATGCCAGAGGAAGGGCCCAGAAGCCTTGAGACTGATAAACTTCATTCTAAGTTCTCTCTAGCGGCCACACACAATTTGCAGGCTTTCAGGCGCTCCCACCTGCTCGGTGGCGCGGAGCAGGGATCATCTCCAGCCGGAGCCCCTGCTCGCTTTCCCCCAGCCCACTGCAAGTTTCTTGCAAGTTAGCATTTTGCACGTTGTCAAGAAGGGAGTTTTCCAGAAGTCACACTTAGCAAGCTACAGGGCGCGACCTGCTCCGTGGCGCCACCCAGCGGAGACTCGGGGCACAGGCGGGGACCGAGAGCTCCCAGGGTGGAATCCTGCGCAGAGGCGGCGCGAGGGGCGCGCACCTGGTCAGGGCAGGGCCGCGGCTCACCCGGGATTCAGATTTCGCGAGCAGGCCTGGGCCTGGGTCTGCAGGCTCAGCAGAGCCACGTCGCGAGGCACCCCGCGCCCCTGCACGCCGGGACACCGGGCCGAGCCGGGCTCCAAGCGTTTCGCAGCATCTGCTCGGTCCAGGGTCAGGGAGGCCCAGACGCGCCCTGTCCTGGTCTCCAGTTTACAGGAGCGCAGCCTCTCGTGCTGCCAACCTCGGGGGTGAGTCCGTGACGATCGAGGAATGAGGTCAGTAAACTGGCTTCAGTTAGACAATATTAGCAGTTTTATCAGCGCTGCTTTTCAGTTTCCCATCGCTGGGGTAGCGAATCACCACACCTTCACTGGCCTGAACAACGCATTTCCTGACGGTTCTGAAGGTCAGAAGTTCAGTCTCCGGGGCTGAAGTAAAGGCGTCCCTGGGCTGGACCCTCACGGAGCTCTGGCACAGAATCTCTGCCCTTTGCAGCTCCCAGAGCTGCCAGCGCCACAGCTGGGGACTCCTCCCGCCTCCGGAGCCAGCCCACAGCGTTTTCTGTGTCTGTCATGCCCTCGACTCCACTCCCTGACGCCCCTGACTCTCTCTTAAGGGTCCTGCGGTGACAGGGGCCCACTGGAGAATCTCCCCAACTCCTCCTTCCTTTACCACACCTTCAAAGTCCCCTGGCCGTGGGGCAAACCCTGCTGGGTCCTGAGGACGGGGAGCTGCCCAGCTTTGAGAAGCGTTACTCTCGGCAGGCACAAAGCGGTGCTCTGCGCAGGCCTGACGCTGCGAGACGTGTTTGAGGGAAACTCTCTTTTTTAAAAATCATGTTTTTCTTTTTTGAGATTTATGTATTTGTTTATTTATGCATGGAAGAACAGGGGTGTAGACCAGAGGTGCTCTTACACAAGATCAGCCAGCTTGGTACATCCTCGCTTCTATTTGTCCCCTGGATCAGTGTAGCGTTGCTTCAGCTGCGGCTCCGAATGCTGCAGCTCCGAATATGCTCTTGGCATGTTCTTCCCACTGTATTTTTTAATAAATATTTTTTGACACTCAAACATTAAAAAAAAATTGCATACCTGCTAGCTTCTAAGCACGGGCAGTGCACAACAAAGCAATAAATTATTTCTTTTTCAAGAGCCTGGGGGCTAAGGGAGAGAGGCCCAAACAGAAAATGGTCTGGCAAAGTGATAACACATAGAGATGAGGAGACTTGGGGTGGGGGTGGGGGATCTGGAGATGTAAACAACAGCCTCTAACTCTGATGAGCAGAAAGGAAGTTTTCAAAGGAGAGCAGGTAAGTCACCCAACCTCTGGGAGGGTAAGAAGCCCCCTTTGATGCTTGGAAGCGGAGAATGATGCTGAGGGTCACCATGTGTCACTAGGCCTGCTGCTGGAACAATCCCTCTGGACCAGGCGTCCCCACTGCGGTTCCCCCCGCCCCCCCCCCCCCCTCCACCCCTTGCTCCCCCCCAGGTCCCCTTGCCAGAACAGAGGCCCCTGCCTGTGTCGCCGCAGCAGAACCAACACCTGGCGCTGGCGTGTCCAGTGAGCTGCGCAGTCACGAGCTCGCCCCAGGCTCCCACCAAGAACCTTCAGCCGGGGAAGTCTCGGATCATCGCATCGGGGTTCAGATGCTGAGCTGCCCAGAAGACCGAACCTCTACATGAATGAGACTAACGAGGGGGTGAGAAGAGAGGGAGTCGGGGGAGCCTCTCAGGTGACCCGGAGAAGGAGTCTCAGGGAGTTATTTAGGAGCTGTTGTGTGGGCCGGGGTGTCCAAGCCGAGAGGATAAAATAAGCAAGAGACTAAGGGAAAGGTGGTGTGAGTGTGTGTGCGAGTGTGTGTGCGCGCGTGTGTGTGTGCGTGTGTGCGTGCACGCGCGCACCTGCATGCCCAGTAACGTAAAAGCATTTTCATGTTGCCGGGGCTGAACGTGAGGTGTGGGGCTTGGAGGAAAGGAGGTGGGGCCAGATGTCAGGGCCCCCTGTCGGCCCCGGCGCCCGCCGCTGTCCCGCAGGCCAGGAGCGCGGGCCCGGCGGCGGCGCAGCTGCTCGGGCGCGCCCCCTGGCGGCTGGCGGGAGCGAAGCCACACGCCAAGCAGCGCCCGCGCCCCAGGCGAGGTGGGCGGAGACCTTGAAGTCCAGCGAGGGCGAGGGGCGTGAAGAAAGCAAACTGGAAAGGCCTGCGCCTCATTTGATCTGGAAAGAAAAGGAAAAGGTGGGAGGCTCTCATTTCCAGGGCTGAGCGGACTCGCGGCCCCGGCGGTGGGAAGCGCAGGGAAAGCGCCCTGTGCGTGGGGGGAGCCGAGGCCCGCGCAGGGGCCCCGCTGGGTTGGGCGCCTGGAGGAGCCCGGGCGCTGTCAGCAGGGGCTGAATGTGCGCGTCTCAGCGCGGAGGACGGGAGGGGCTGGAACGGGAAACCCATGGGCGGAAGCTCAGATCCCCCAAGGGTACAAAATCGAATGTGGAGAAAATGGGGGTCAAGCGCCAGGTCACAGGAACGTGTTAATGCTTCAGGCCCCGCGCAAGGGGACCTCGGGAGGGAAAGAGTGATCCTGTTTTCCGGGGTCCGCCGCGGGGCTGGGGGTGCACGGGGCCTGCGCGTGGAAACCCAGGGAAGGTTCGGAGCAGGAGCGCTCCTGCGAGGTTTGATCCAGGCTGGGTCTGGCTCCCGCCCTCTCTGCAGGGCTTGGTCCTCACGCTGGACAGAACACGGCCCTGGCGCCCTCTTCGTCAGCGTCCACGGTTCTGGGCCAACACAAAACTCTTTCTCCAAACAGAAAAAAGAAATAATTGGACGAAATCAGGAGAGTGGTTTCTGGCCCCGGTTCTGCCAGTAACTCTCTTCAGGCTGGCGCTCAGCGGAAACACTCCCAACGTGAACTAGATTAGCCCCAGGGGCTCCGGCAGGTGGGTTAGCCCAGGACCAGGAACCACAGGTTATTTTAACAGAGAATGATGTAAAGAATTGCTAAGTAGGCATTGAGGGAAGCCAAGGGCCTTAGTGCTAGCGACTTGGAGAAGCTACAATCACCGTCATGGGCTGGGGGAGCAAAAGGGAAGCCCAGGCCTCAGGCCATGGTGTCTCACTTCTGCATTTGAAAACAACAAGCCAAGTTAGTGCCAGGGGTGTGAATTGCCACTGCAGCCAGACCTCCAGCCCTCGCTAGGGTGATGCTGATGGAAACAGCCAGGGGGAGAAGAGCCCCTTTCTCCTCCAGGCCGGGGGCTGTGTGTGCCCTCCTCTAGGAAGCTGAGCATTTCACTCAGCAAACAGCAAAAGTGATGAATAAAAATCTATTGAAATTGCACCATGTGGGTAGCTCCCTGGCCGGCCGGGGATGGAACCTGTGCTGCAGAGGCTGCAAATGGCTTCACTGTGCTGTGCTTAACCCCTTGTGCCACCTGTCTCGCCTGCTGCTCCCCTCAGCAGTGTATTTCAGTCAGTCTGCCTGTTCTGTTCCCCACTCTGGCTCTGGAGAATCCTCTTACCACCACCCCCCGCACCTCTGACCTGTACCCCAGCTCTTGTATGCATAAGAAATAAATAAATCTTTTAAAAAATGTATTGTAATTGAATTACTGCAATAGGAGGAAAATGCTGAACCCCCAGATAGTGTGGGAGGACAAAATGCCTTGGGAGGAAAGGACATTTCAAAGCCTAGAGTGACTTCTGAAACCTGGAGACCTGGAACTCCCTTTGTTGCTGACAGTACAGGATAAAGCAAGATGGAGCCTAACAGGGTAAACTAGGTAAATGGGGAATAAACCACCCTGCAGAGGGGTGGGCAAGGCAATTGGTCTCCAAACTGACACTAGGTCAAGGGAAACAATAGTGCTTGAAACCTGTGAACCACAAGGCAGCTCTCGCCCAGGCCTGTGGCCTGAGGTCAGGCTGTGTGGTCTGATACCGTCGGGGGAGTTTAATCGCAGCGCTTCTGGCGCTGCCCCAAGTGACAGGCGGACGCTTTCCCCATCCTGGCCAGGAGACCTCAGCCTCCGTCCTGCGTCAAAGGCCAGCCCGGGGAAATGCTAAGGGGAGTGGGCAGCTGCAGGTTATATGAGGATTGTTCAGGCTCATTGAGCCTCCGGCCTCTGGGGCCATCACCTGCGGCCTTGCTGAGGCGGGGCTGGGGCGCGTGGGGCCGGCTCGCAGGCCGCCGGCGCGCTCCTGGGGGGTGGTGTGGGCGCAAGTGGGCGCGCGGGCACCGAGAGCCTGAGCACCGAAGGGCGGTGTCTCAGAGGCTGGTGGGCGGCCGAGGGCCGCAGGGGGTGCGCTGGAGAGCGCTGCCAGGAGACGGCGAGACAGCCCGAAGAAAGAAAGACTTGGGGGGGCCGGGAGGTCAGCCGGCCCCCTGCCTGCCCTGCCGCCTGCCCTGCCCTGGCTACCTCGCTGCAAGTGGCTTGGAAAGAACATCAGCGCCTGAAAAAGCCACCGAGGGCTCGGGGAGGCGCCTTCGCCCGGCGGCGGATCCCCAGAGAAGCTGCTCCGAGCCTTCCTGCCGCTGCCTTTGGCGAGGGGTGGCAGGATTCGCTGCAGACAGGTGGGGCGCCCTCTGCAGAACCCGGGAGGGACTGAGGGGAGCCCGGCCTCTCTGGGGGCCTCTCTGGGGGCCGGCGCAGGCCGGGGTGGGGGTGAGACTGCGCGCAGCGGGGAGGCCTTGGGCAGACGCGGGGCCGCTCCCCTGCTGCGGGCCGGGGCCGGGGCTTGTGCCCCTCGCAGCTCTGCCAGCCGCGTCAAGGGCAACACCCGAGGCGCCACGGCAGCCAAGCAGGTGGACAAGGTCCGGGAGCTGCGGGGCAAGATCCTGTGTGAGGAGGTGGCCCGAGAGGACCAGCCCGCTCGCCCGGAGCGGCGGCCCCTCGGGGAAGGGAGAGGCCCGCGTTTGCCGCTCGGAGCTCGCCCGGTGCTGTTGGAAAGAAGAACCCGATGGGCCTGGGCTCCGCGTGCCGCCGGCAGGCTGGGAAGGTTGGCAGGTTGATGTGGGGTCTGCGGTCATCGGGGGTGGATGGGGTCATTTGTGCACCCCAGAGGATGAACATCGAGGTGGCGGAAGGGCCTCCGTGGCCCCCAGCAGCCTTGGCCGAGGCTCTCGCAGCCGGGCAGGCGGCGGGGAAAGCCAGCGCGAATCAGGCGAAAGGCCGGCGACGTCAGGAAGCCCCGAGCGGGGGTTCAGCGCGTTCAAGTTCACTGCGTGCTTGAGTTAACCTTCCAGAACGTTAGGGCAGGCGGGTGGGCCTCTCTGTCAGCGGAGGGGGAGGCTCTGAGGGCTTTGGGGGAGGGCGCGGCACTGAGGAGGCGGGCGGGGAGCGGGGCTGTGGAGACCCCAGCCGGGCGGGAGCAGAGACGCGGGGGAGCTGAGCCCGCGGGCCCCGCCCGTGCGCCTGTACCAGGGCCTTGGCCTCGGTGCCGAGCCTGCGTGTGGCAGCGGCGGCCGGGAGAGCCTGCTGGAGCCACAGCCGTGAGCACCCGGCCCCGGGCGATGCCCCCCCGAGAACATGCAGCCGCGGGCGCACAGCGCGCGCCTCCGGGGTGGCTGCGGTCGGTGGCGGGTGGCTGAGTCCACCGCCAGGAGGCCTGAAGCCTGAGGGCCCCTGCGCTGAGGCGGCCTCTGCCAGAAGGGAACGGTGGTTCCCCCGCGGTGCCCGGGCAAAGAGAAGAGCCTTGGCCAACACATTTGATCAACTGCTGATGCCAAGAACTATCTTACCTCCTTAACTACCTTCTCTCCTTTGCCCCTAGGTGGGTGCCAGCCTGGCTTAGCTGTATTTTGCTGTACTGTGTTTAGTTGCATTCCACTTACTCTTGGGGTCACGCCTGCACTGCTCCACCCTGCACACAGAGAACCTCTGTAGATGCATGGGGGACAACCACGAGGGAAGAATGGGAATGTGGGGACTGAGCATGGCTCCAGCTTTTAGGGGTTGGCCTCAGTTCTATCGCCTGTGGCCTAGAGAAAGATGAGCTTGGGATGCGGGCTGGGGGAGTGGGGAAGGCTGATGGGAACCAAGGTTACAGGGTAAGCGCCGGGAAGGGAGAAGGCCTGAGCAGAGACGAGTCTATGGGTGCAGAGAGACCATAAGGCTGAGAGCTCTGAGAAGATGCACGGGAGAAGACTGGCAGGCGCAGAAAGAAGGGACAACAAAAGGTAAGAAACCCTAACAAAACAATTCGAGAGGAGGGAAGGCAGGAGAGGCAGTGCGGAAGGGAGGCGAAGAGGCAGAATGGAAAAGAAACAGGGACATAGACAGGCAAATTGGAAACGAAACAGACAAATAGAGAGGCTCCATGGAACAGAAAATGGACATAGAGAGCCTTGATGGAAAAGAACCAGGGATATACAGAGTTTTGATCGAAAAGAGCCAGGGACATAGAGAGGCTCAAGGGAACAGAAACGGGACATAGAGAGGCTCAATGAAAAAGAAAGGGGATATAAGAAGCTCCATGCAAAAGAACCAGGGACATAGAGAGGCCTGAAGGAAAAGAACCAGGGACTTAAAGAGACTCGCTGGAAGAAACAGGACCATAGAGAGGCTCGATGGAAAAGTAACAGGGACAAAGAGAGTCTTGAAGGAAAAGAAACAGGGACATAGAGAGGCTCGATGGAAATGACCAGGGACATAGAGAGGCTTGATAGAACAGAAAAGGGACATAGGCTCCATGGAAAAGAACCAGGGACAGAGAGGCTCGATGGAAAAGAAACAGGGACATAGAGAGGCTCCATGGAAAATAAAAAGGGACATCGAGAGGCTCCATGGACAAGAACCAGGGACATAGGCTTGATGGACAAGAACCAGGGACAGAGAGAGGCTTGATGGAACAGAAAAGGGACATAGAAAGTCTCGATGGAAAAGAACCAGGGACAGAGAGAGGCTTGATGGAACAGAAAACGGACATAGAGAGGCTCCATGGAAAAGAACGAGGGACATAAAGAGACTCGCTGGAAGAAACAGGGACATAGAGAGGCTCAATGGAAAGGAACCAGGGACATAGAGAGGCTGTATGGACAAGAACTAGGGACACACAGAGGTTCCGTGGACAAGAACCAGGGACATAGAGAGGCTCCACAGAAGAGAACCAGGGACAGAGAGAGGTTCAGTGGAAGAGAAAAGGGACATAGAGAGGCTCCATGGACAAGAACTAGGGATATAGAGAGGCTCGATGGAACAGAACCAGGTACATAGAGAGGCTCGTTGGAAAAGAACCAGGGCCATAGAGAGACCCGATGGAAAAGTAACAGGGACATAGAGTCTTGAAGGAAAAGAAACTGGGACATAGGCTCGATGGAACAGAAAAGGGACATAGAGAGGCTCCATGGAAAAGAACAAGGGACATAAAGAGACTCACTGGAAGAAACAGGGACATAGAGAGACTCAACGGAAGAGAAAAGGGACATAGAGAGGCTCAATGGAAAACAAACAGGGACATAGAGAGGCTGGAAGTAAAAGAAAAAGGGACAGAGAGAGGCTTGATGGAAACAAACTAAGATCATAGAGAGGCTCAATGGAACAGAAAAGGGACACAGAGAGGCTCCATGGAAAAGAACAAGGGACATAACAGGGTCGCTGGAAGAAACAGGGACATAGAGAGGCTCGATGGAAAAGAAACTATCAGAGAGAGGCTCGTGGAAAAGAAGCGGGACATAGAGAGGCTCGATGGAAAAGAAACAGGGACATAGAGAGGCTTGATGGAAAAGAACCAGGGACATAGGCTTGATGGAAATGATCCAGGGACATAGAGAAGCTCGATGGAAAAGAACCAGGGACACAGAGAGGCTCGATGGAACAGAAAAGGGACATAGAGAGTCTCCATGGAAAGGAACAAGGGACATAAAGAGGCTCCCTGGAAGAAACAGGGACATAGAGAGACTTGATGGAAAAGAAACAGGGACAAAGAGAGGCTCTATGGAAAAGAAAAACAGACATAGCCCTGCGGCGCCCTGAGGTTCTGCCGCGCATGGACTCGGGGCCTTTCCTGCCCTGCTAGAAGTGTCACACGCTGTCACACGTGGTGACTCTCTGGTGTCTCCAGGCAGCGTGTGGCGGGCTCTGGCCAGGAGACTCCCGGATCCCGGCAGCTGCCTCCGTCCTCTGTGCTGGACCCCAGCGCCCCTCCCAGCGCCGCTCCAGAGCCCTCGTGCGTCTGTGAGAGCAGCGACAATGGACAAATCTCTGGTCACAACCTCAGGAGATTTTTTAAGTGTGATCTGAAAACACTGCCATCCATGGAGGGCCTGGAAAGATCTTAGAATGTTGGCAGGTAGCATTTTTAATAACGAACGTCATATGTCCTTGGGCAGCTTCTAGGAGCAAGGAAGGCAAACAGAGTGTATACTGATGGGAGAAGAGACGGTGGTTACTAGAAGACACTTACGAGCTAAGAAATATCTGGAGGATATGGAGAGATAAATCACTGCACCTTCCAAGATGATTCTGAACAACCACTCAAACTATTCTTTAATGCCCAGAAATGTATGGCTTCTTCTACTTAATCCATTTCTTCTATACAACATGAAGAAAACAAGTGCAAAGGATAGACTAAGGTCATGGACTACAGGTGCTTTGCTGGCTTCTAGATTCCTGCTATGAGTGGGACCATCCAGTGTTTTTCGTCTTCTTTCTGGCTTATTTCTCTGAGCATGGTCCCTTCCAGCGCCATCCATGTTGCTGCAAATTGCATGTGTTTATCTTTTTTGATGGCTGAGTAATATTCCATGGTGTATGTGGACCACATCTTCTTGATCCAGTCATCTATTTTGGGGCATTTGGGTTGTTTCCCTATCTTGGCTATTGTAAATAGTGCTGCTGTGAACAGGGGTGCAGGTGCCCTTTTGAATTGATGGTTCTGTGTCCTTTGGGTAAATACCTAGGACTGGGGTTGCTGGATCATATGGAAGCTCTATGTTTAGTGGGTCCAGAAATCTCCACACAGCTCTCCATGGTGGCTGGACCAGTTTGCACTCCCACTGGCAGTGCAGGAGAGTTCCTTTTTCTCCACAACCTTGCCAACATTTGTTGTTGCTAGTTTTTTAACATGTGCCATTCTCTCTGGTGTAAGATGGTATCTCATGGTAGTTTTGATTTGCATTTCCCTGATGGCAAGTGATGTTGAGCATTTTTTCATGTGCCTGTTGGCCATTTGCATTTCCTCTTTGGAGAGGTTCCTTTTTGGCTCTTCTGCCCATTTTGTGACTGGGTTATTTACTTTGTTTTTTTGAGTCTCTTCAGCTCGCTAAGAGCATTCATTATTCTATGAGGACATCAGAAGTCTGCATACTTAAATCTCTAGAAACTTCTAAATATTGATTTTACACATGATCATCACCAAAGAAATCTTTCAGGATCAGTACTATCCCGATTACTTTCTGAACTGTGTAGGTTTTTTTTCTGATTCATCAATGAAAAATACTTGTTTTAGAATTGAAAAATCCCCATACTTTGCCCCCTCTTGTCACCGATGAAGACATGGAGGTGCTGCTGAAAGCCATCTTCCCTCGGCGCCCACGGGCCCTAGGAGGAGACAGTGATGATCACTGAGGAAGGGAAGGGCAGCCACAGTCTCTTCTGACTTGCTGGAGAAGCAGCTGTCAGTAGTTCTCCTGAAGCCTCCTAATAAAGGTTAAAGGCTCCATTTAACTAAGCCTCTAGCGGGGCCTCCAGGATGGCCTAGGGGTTAGTCTCAGCGCTCTCACTGCTGCGGCCTGAGTTCAAGCCCCGGCCAGGGAGTTACCCGCAAGGAGCGTGGGAGTTAGCTCCCGCAAGGGGGCATGGAGCTAGAGCGCATGTGGTGCAGCAGAAGGTCTACTTCTCTCTGTGCCTGCTGCATCCACTATGCTCTGTGCTTCAGATCGCCCCTCTCGCCTCGCCCCGCCCCTCCTCCCTCGCCCCGCCCCTCCTCCCTCGCCCCGCCCCTCCTCCCTCGCCCCGCCCCTCCTCCCTCGCCCCGCCCCTCCTCCCTCGCCCCGCCCCTCCTCCCTCGCCCCGCCCCTCCACAAGTCTTCCTAATAAAAATCTGACACCTAGATACTCCCGAGTGCCTAATAATGAGTATCAGTTGTGATTAAGAACTACCATGCCACTAAACACCCCGCATTTGATGTATATTATAAATCAACTACACCATTTGTTCTTTCCCTATATTAATGACTGTTGCTCTTTAAGTCAGCCTTAATATTCTCATACAAATCATATAAACATACTATATTAGTTTAAAAAAAAAGAAAAACAGACATAGAGAGGCTGGAAGGAAAAGAAACAGGGACATATAGAGACTCGATAGAAACGAACCAGGGACTTAGGCTGATGGAGAATAACCAGGGACATAGAGAGGCTCCATGGAAAAGAACCAGGGACATAGAGAGGATCGATGGAAAAGAAACAGACATATAGAGGCTCAATGGAAGAGAAACAGACATAGATAGGCTCGATGAGAACAGAAAAGGACTTAGAAAGGCTCGATGGAAAATAAGGGACACAAGGAGGCTCGATAGAACATTAAAGAGACATAGAAAGGTTTGATGGAAAAAAACAGGGACATAGGCTCGATCAAAAAGAAAGATTGATTTCTCAGAATACAAACCATATACATCGGCATTATATTATTTTTACATAAGTTTCTTTTTCAAAAAAGTTGCACACAGCTTAAGGATATATACAAAGCAGTAGAGCTAAACATGAAAATTTAGGGATTACTTCTCTGGGAAGTTAGTGGTCGTCTCCGAGTCATGGATAGCAAGGACTGATCAAAGTGGGTTCCTGGTCAGGATGTCCCTGGTAATAATTATTTTCATACCCTGGGTAGTGAGTACATGGTCCTTCGGTCAGTGTCTGCACACGTTTGCCTGCATGATTTATATCCTTAAAGCATATCCTAAAAGTTAATTAAGTAAGGAAAGCTCCTTAGAGTTCTCCAACCCATTGGGTCTGCAGTCATAATTTTGCACTGTCCCCACGTTCAATTCCGGCTTCCTTGGCCATAAAATAGAAGGGGCCAGGGTTTTCCAGCAATTCCCCTGGGCTGCCGTACTCCACAATCTTCCCATTGTCCAGGACCATCACCCTGAAACAAGGAAGAAGGAAAGAAAAGTCTGAGAAAGCAGCGTCTGGAATCTTGGCACCTATAAGAATAATCAGGACCAGGCCATGGTGGGTTCATTCCCATGAGGCTGTAGGCAGTGACCATGAAGGACATCTGGGTCAACATGGATGGAATCTATGTGAACCATCAAGTGAAAGAATCAAGCAGTAGAAGGATATATGAGGACGAGCCCATTGACGTCTTTTTTTAAAAATAAAATGTTTAGGGATATACAGGTCAAAAAGGGAGCTTTCCCTAGTGAAATAAAAAGGGAATTATCTCCAGTTTCTAAGATGAACGGTAAGCCTCCCATTTTTAACAGATTCTGCCGAAGTTGCAGGGAATAGCAAGTTCCCAGTCATCTTCCAGGGGCAGCAGCAGGGACCAGTGTTGGGAAGGTGTGTGCTTAACACATGCCACTCAAGGCCTGGACCCCACACTCAGGTAATAGCTACCCACCATTTCCCATCTTACCCTGCAGACAGTTCCCTTAACCCTGTCAACTTTCATGAACTTAGGGTATAATTTGGGGCCAATGACTCGAAATCTCTGGACCTCGGTGTCTTCATCAGTAAAATGAAGGTGGCTAAACCTTCTGCTATGAGTGCCACATGGCTGTTCTGTTGACAAAGAGTTGAACTGTGTCCATCAGGTACATCCCCACTCACTTGTCGCTGTCCATGATGGTGTGCAGCCTGTGGGCAATGGTGAGGACTGTGCAGTGCGAGAACTCGCTCCGGATGGTCATCTGGATGAGGTGGTCTGTCTCCAGGTCCACCGCAGCAGTGGCCTCGTCCATGATCAGAATCTTGGATTTTCGAAGGAGTGCCCTGGCCAGGCACAGAAGCTGCTTCTGCCCTATGCTGCAACCCCCAAAAGAAACAGACTGTCAGCCCCAAAGTGTAACCTGGGTGGGGGCTGTTTTCATGCGCTGGATCAGCTGGTCAATCCCCACTTCTACATCCACCCTCCATGCCTTAGTCTCTTCCACTAGCTGTTTACTGTTGCCATGGGCGACATTTTCCAAACTTTCCCAATTCATTACAAGACTGACAAGGGTCTATTAATATTGCAATTCATATTTTGAAGTTCAATTTCATAATCAGAATGGGAGGATCCTAGGAAGATGTCATTTTAAAAAGCACCCCAGGTGATTTTCATATTTACACGTTTGGAAAACACTAGCCCAGAAACAGTGCTTTGCATTTGGTCCCAGTGACATCTCAGCACATCAACAATTCCAAAATAACGTGAATGCCGCCAAGTCTCGTCAGCAGTGCTGACCCGACACCATTAATACAGGGTGACACCACAGAACGCCCCAGTGGCATTTCTTAGTGGCCTTAGCAAACCCATTCGTTATTTTAATGTGTAATTCTAGTCTCAAGGCTAATTGTTTGTTCGAGGCCTTCTGCCTTGATTAGAGATGTAGCTCTCTAATGAACATGATGTCTTGGTGTGAGATGCAATGTATGTGGAATTCAAATATGCTTGTAAAATGCAAATAGCCTTCATTTGCGAAAAGTTGGTAATGAAGCTGGACCTTTTACTTACATAAAGAAGCTTTGGGAAATGATGTGGAGGAATATTCGGGAATTCACTAATTGCTCTCTCCTGCTGTGCCCATTAGGGAGCATATTGCACAGGGGGTGGCTGGACTCAAGTTCTATGACTCTCGGTAAGGAAATTTCTGCAGATGAGAAGTCACCCAAGATGAACTTCTAGTTTTTCTCTGTAATGTAAGAACTAACACCCTGCAAAGCTCTTTCCATGACTTGTACCAACTCCTGTCTGCTCAACTGGACCTCACAGGATCAGGTCATCACTGAGGCTCAGCGGGGCTCTCGGCTGCTGACTCATCTCGTCTCTGATCACTCGCAGAGAGAGTGAGGTTTCAACACCCACTCATCAGGTCTAAAATCAAGGCATTGGAAACGCCATTCAATGTCTCCCATAGAGCCAGACAAGGGTGGCGGGTTTCGTTCCCACAGACCAGTGTCAAGGCTCCTTTTTCCACTGAGTGGTGCTAGGGGGTCAAGGCATCTGCGCCATCTCCCACCGTAGCTCCAGTAGGTGCTCAATATACATACTAGGTCATAAATGGTTCTTTTCATAGACTCAAGACCTATGTGAGCCCTGCTACCCTACACCTGCAGCCGAGGAAAACACACATGGTGGTTTCTCCACCAGCTGACAGGTGTCCCCGGGACATGAACTGCAGTCAGCTGGGTGCTCAGTCCATTTGGTCTGGGCAACACTGGGCATTGGGCTTTTTAAAAGTTTCTGGAGTGATTCTAGCATGCAGCCCGGCTTGCAGTCAACACTGAGCTTCACTTGTTGTAAGGCACACAGACATGGCCGGGGATTTGCTGACATGCGGATTCTGGTGGGTAGGTCTCCAGTCCAAGGCTCTGCATTTACAACCAGCTCCTAGGGGAAGCCAGAGTTGCAGGTCCATTCACTGAGCTACTGAGGCCCCCCTTCTTTCCTAAGCTGAAACTACTGGTGGTCTGTGTCCTCCCCACCACTCTGAAGGCATCGGGACCCAAAAAGAACTGTCCTTGAGCAACAGACTTTGGCTGAGGGCTAACTTTCAGCATGGGGGAGGGGGAACCAGATTGTCCCAGGGAAAAGGGCTAGGTCAACTTATTCACTGACAGGCAAGCACAGTGAATGCCAGAAGGGTGAGTGTGAACGCATATAGATGTTTTGTGAGCAAGTAAGAACTGTGAGGCTGAGAGTTTGTGTGTGGATTTTAAGGTGAGTCGACACTGTTCAGGGACACTGCCTGTATCTCCACAGGGGGTCTGTGAGCCCACATTGTGTGATATTTACCAGCAAAGGTTACTAAGAGTTCCTGGGCACACTCACATCTATTTCATCATGTCATCTTCACAACGTTTTACATGTTAGGAATTAGACCTTGAGAGAGAAAATTCTATGATTCCTGCCTAGCACGAATAGGAAAAGGAGAGGCCTGCTGGCCTACGCCTACTGTCTGTGGGGGAAGGGGATTATGAAGCCTTACCTAAGGTTGTCGCCAGCCTCTGTCACTTCGTGGGATAACCCAAGCTTTAGGCCAGACACAAAGGATTTGAGGTGAGCAAGCTCCAAGGCCTTCCAAATCTCCTCATCTGAGTAGTGGTTGAAAGGATCCAGATTCATCCTCAGGCTTCCAGAGAATAGGATGGGGTCCTGCAAGTCAAGGGAGGCTCTTGAGATCACTGGCCGAAAGGAGCTACCAGTTCCTAGTGGCCAGGAGAAGGTGGGTAGGGCTGGTCTAGATGGAAAGCTGGTTAGTGGTCAAGGTTTTGCCAGGTTTCATGGAACACTCAGAGTTGCCGCCAGCAGGGAGCTAAATGCAGGATTAAGAGGAGTCCTTGGTTCATTTTTTGGTTTGATTGCTTTACATATATGGATTTCCACATTTGCCACAGCACCTTAGGGTAAGAGAAGATCCTGTACTCCTAGGTGAAAACTTGTGATATGGAGGGGGATGGACCTGGGCGGGCAGGAGAAGGACAAGCATTGTGCTTTTGAAGAGGTTGAAAAGGGCGCATCAAGCTGCATAAACACCAGAAAAACCCATGAGACACCCGAGCCAGGGCTGTTGTGGACAGAGAATGGTTTTAATGAGGGTCCACGAGCTGCTCCAGGTGGTCCCTACTTGGTAGGACCCAGAGAGGAAGCCCAAGGGCAGCCTCTCTTGCTGATGCACTAAACGTTCCACTTGCTGGCAGCAACCTGCATCAAATTCCCTTCCTGATCTTTTAGCCACAGCAAATGGGGAGAATAAAGCTTAATGGTTTCAAGCTTCAGTGGCAAAACTGCTAATGCTGATTATAAAGGTCTTGAGAACCATGATGGGCTACAGAAGTGCTAAATAATCATCTGCTGTATTCCACTGCTGACGTGTTGCTGCCACCTACAGGCTAGATACTGGCAGTGACAGCAAATACCCCCAAACTGCAAAACTTAATGTTTGTAAATTCTGGAAACAGTGTCTTAGAGAATTAGCTCAAGTATCCTGGTGACTGTACAAATGACGCTGTTAATTGAACACCTGCCAAGAGGAAAATGCATGTGTTTCCTGCAGGACAAGCTGATCCACTGTGTCTGACGAGGAAGCTCTGGAGCTCACCTGGGGGATTATGGTCAGTTTCTCTCGAAGGTCATGGAGCCCGATGGAAGCAATATCCAGCCCATCGATGGTGATTTGGCCACCTGCAGCCTCAAGGATTCTGAACAGGCAGTTTGTCAGGGATGACTTCCCAGCTCCTGTCCTGCCCACCACGCCGACCTGTAAAACAGTTACTTGGTGGCTTGGTTCAGCCGGTAAATCTCGGGGGGCAAATTTAGCCTGGGACATTCATAATCACAAGTGGAAAAACCAGCGATTGACTACCTCATCTCTAAGAAGTTAAACCGATTTGGGCGTGGGTGCCCAAATGGGAGCAAAGTGCCCAGAGGTAGGGGAAGGTACGCAGATCTTACCTCTTACATTGTTGCTTGCTGAGAACCACAGTGACTGCTGCAAAGATCATTAGCCCCTACTGTTGTACTTTTTATTGGAAATTGTAGATTTTTTGAAAGTCTCATTTAGAAGGGAGGTGAAAGGAAGGCCAGGCCTGCCACCAGTTAAGAATCAAGCCCTGACCTGGACCTCTGCACCCTTGTCTACACTGTGCTGGGTCCTACATCAGACTCAAGGCTTCAGAGAACAAGAGCACCACAGGAGGGTGCAGGGCTTCGCAGGCCAGACTAGGCTACTCTTTCTGCAGGGACAACGTCCAAACCATTGTTCTCACCGGCTCCTTTCCCAGGCTGGTGCTCCCTGCCTTTCCTTCTTATGTCCTGTCTACGTTCCTTGGTCCTTACCGAAATGGGTCCTGGGAAGCCACAGGTGAAGAGGATGCTGGCAAGTAGGTCGGGAAGGGCTGAGCAGGAAGCCAGCAGCCTATTGACCCCTCGATATTCTGCCATCTAGTGGTGACATTGGGTCCCTACACCTCCCTAGGGCCGGGGAAGTGCCCAGCTGCTCTTTATCCCAGTAATGAGAACCCAGAGCCCAGCAGCTCTCTATCTCTGCCCAGTTCTCCTCTGATCACACCCAGGCCCTTCTTCAGCTCAACTTACCTTCTCTGTGCTCTTAATGTCACATGTTATCCCTCTTAGTACCAGATCCAGCTCGGGCCGGTACCGCACTTGGTAGTTGTTAAACCGGATCTCCCCTTTGCTGGGCCAACCTTCTGGGGGCTTCTTATCAGTGACCCAGGGTGCCTAGTAAGGAAGCAGAAGAGTTTTACACAGTGGGGAGTCATTGAACAGTCCCATGGACTTGTGTCACAGAATAGGAGAAGGGTAGCAGTGTCCCCACCACTTGTGGATATTTGCATTGAATAGACTGAACTCCACTGGCACTTCTAGAAGGCTCCTCCCTTATTCAATTAAGGAAACCCTAGCCATCAAGATTGCTCCATGGATCTCCAGAATGAAGCCAGTGTGATTTTGTACGTTCGCAAACCTGACTTCTCCAACCCATTCCCTATTCTAAGTTTCGAGGAATTAAGGCCTTTCAGTTAGAGTAAAGGGACACTTTAGGGAGACCTTTAGCACCCACATGACATCTCTAGACAAGCTGAAGATACTCTCTAGGAGTTGTCTCATTCTCTGCCTGGCCCCTGGTCCCTCCAGGCCCTCCTCACCTCATTTTCCACTTTGATGTATTCATTTATTCTCTCAACAGCCACAATGTTGGTCTCTATTTCTGACGTCATCCTCACCAGCCAGTTCAGGGTCTGTGTGATCTACAGCAAAACCCAGAAGACTAAAGGTCACCTCAGGTTCAAAGTCCAGCTCCATGAGTCAGGTAACAAGTCATCCCAGAGCCTGCTTTGTACGCAGCACCGCCCTGACTCTGAGGAGCAAGGAGATGTGAGTAACCCTCACCTCCGGGAGAAAATGAGACCAGTACATGGAGGACAGTTACGTGCTCGGCTGTGTGGTGCCGAATGTGAAGGGCACTGTGAGCTTGGAGTGACTTGGGCTGAGGCTGGGGACTCAGTTTAAAAATGAGCACCTTAATTTAAACAAGCTCCCAACCTCCAGACTCACATTGAGTGCGTTGGACAGAACAAAGCCCACAATGTCTCCACTTAGGGTTCCTCTATAAATAACCATCAGCAAGGATGAAAAGAAGACGATCAGGTTCCCAAGCAGCTCCAGACGAATTGCAAGCCACCTATAAGGCAAGAAAACGAGAGAGAGAGAGAGAATCAGTAATTTCTACTTCCTTACCTTAACCAGCAAGCCAGGTGTTCAAAGAACATTCTCAGACTATGTTCTCAGAAGTGCCTCAACTTTATACCATGTCTTTTGACTTGACTATTACACAAGTCTTTTAAATTAGATTTTAGAAAATAAATTGCATTTTAAAGATACTAGAGGTGGTTGCTAAACTAAGAGAATCTTATGGCCAGCCTCTCCCAAACTTAGCAAATAATAAGAATCACATGGGCAATACACTAATTTATGCCCAAATGCCCGAGTCCCTAGGAGACTGTGATTCAAGGGGCCTAGTGGAGGGTAAGGAAAAATGTCAGGCTTTTCTGCCCTCCTGCCATTAGGATAGATGATGGATCCTTGCGGTCCTGAGTGCATGCCTGGTGGCGGGCACCTGGAGTAGGGTGTGGGCATATGTAGATGGGATTCACCTGGGCTAAGACTGGGCTTTCAAGGGCAGTGTCACGGGGATGCCAGCAGAAGCCAAGAAGCAGCAGAATGAACAGAAGACCAGAGAAGCAGACTGCCAGCCTCCCGGCCCCCCAGCACCCCTGCCTGCCATATGCCTAGTAAACCCCAATAAAAGCCTGCAAAAAGCCACTGAGGACTCTGACTCCTCCTTTACCCGGTCTGCTGGATCATAGAAAACCTGCTCAGTGGTCATTCCTGCCCTTACACCTAGGATGGGTTCATAAACCTGAATTTTAACAAAGGTTCCATGAGATTTCTTTTGAATTGGCAGGGGAAACAATGTCGGAGAGAATTCATGTGTAAAACTAGAAAGCACCATAGACAGGTTGGATGTGCCCTGTGGGATTCATGATTATAAAATGGTGAAGGAGCTGGAGAAGTTGGGGCTTTTCCAGAAAAAATGAATAGCATATGGATAGACATAATTTATAAAAATGTACTTCCCTAAAAAAAGTAAAAAAATTCTAGCATGTGTACAAATAAATATCATATCTATTTTACAATAGGGATTCAAATAGGATTGACTTATATAACTGTTTCCTTCTTAGGAAGTATTTAAGAAATAAAATATCTCTACAATCAAATCCCTGACCTCTCCATGTTCCAAATAATACTGGGTATCACCAGTATCACCTGTCCTTGATACTGCGTCAATGTGGAAGCTACTTTCTGAAACAGACCTTTCCCCTTTGAGAACATACCACTTCTCTCTAGGGCCTAACAATGCTGAAGCAATGAAGAATGCTCATCCTTTTTGGGGACTTACCTCACAGGATGTAAGATTTCTGTCATTATTGGTTTTATCTAAAAATTTGCAACTCTGCTCCCTCCAACCTGTCTCCTTCTTTCATCACCCTGCAAAGAGTGTCCTGTCAGTGGAGCAGGAGACACTCACATCCACTCCAAGGAAGCAGAGAATGTCCAATCACACAGTACCTAACAGCTTACAGGTTACAAAATGCTCGGAGGTCACCTGAATTCTGCCTAAGCTTGTGGGAAACGTTGTGTTTTAGCCATCGCAAAACAAAGATAAAGTGCAATTTTCCAGGGAGAAGCCCATACCCCTGGTTTGGCAAGTGGCAGAGCAGGACCATGGACCCAGTTTGACGCCAAAACTCAGGCCTTCCTTCTCTCTACTGACATGGCAGGCATATTGGCCAGAGACGCTCATGTCACTAACCACACCTGCCCTACCATAGCTCATGTCAAACATGCAGAAACCAAGTCCCCAGGGGCGGCCTCACCTGTTGGAGACAATCCAGGAAAAGACGCATTTCTGGTTGGTGTCAATCCCCACCTCATTTTGTTTCAGAAATCGCTGCTGGTGCTCAAAGGCACGGATGACAGGCAAACCTGACACAGTCTCGCTGAAGTGTGAGTAGATAGGAGATCTGGTGACGGAATCCAGACGTCTCAATTGGCGGGAAGTAGCCACGTAAAATATCTGGACCCAAGAGTGAAAGCGTCAATTAGTTGCACAATCAGGTTGCACACGATGTACCTCTTCATTCCCACAGCTGGACTAGATAGAAGCCCCCAGCCTCATCTCTCGCTGGAGGAACAATGGAGCAGCTCAGAGAAAGAGGACAGTGGGAAGGTCTGAGATTGGTCAGAAACAGAGGACGAGGGGACGGATGCTCCACCACAGCCCAGAGGCTGGAGTTTCCAAACCACATGAAGTGCTTGGGCAGCCTCATCCACATTCTCTCTAAGAACCTGCATGCATCACCAAATAGCGGTTCTTACAGTGGTTATAAAAATGATCTCCCAGTGCAAAATGGTCCAACCACTATGGAAAGCTGTATGGAGATTCCTCAGTCTACTAAAGATAGAGCTTCCATATGATCCAGCAATTCCACTCCTAGGTATTTACCCAAAGGACACAGAAACATTAATTCCAAAGGGCACCTGCACCCCTATGTTTATAGCAGCACTATTTACAATAGCTAAGCTATGGAAACAACCCAAATGCCCAAAAATAGATGACTGGATCAAGAAGATGTGGTACATATATATCATGGAATATTACTCAGCCTTCAAAAAAGATAAACACATGCAATTTGCAGCAACATGGATGGAGCTGGAAGGGATCATGCTCAGCGAAATAAGCCAGAAAGAAAAAGAAAAATACCAGATCGTCTCACTCATAGCAGGAATTTAGAAAACCTAAGTAGGGACCAGGAAAAAGACTAATTATAATAAAGAAAAACTCAAAATCAACAAACAACCATAAACCACAGACACACTATGGGGGGTGGGGGGGAGGAGAGGAGGGATTAGGGTCAAAATAAGGGGGGTGGGAATTGTATGGCAAATATAACCAAAATGAAAATGCATACATTGTACAAAAATGAAAAATGATGTAAGAATTACATAAAATATATTTTAAAAAATGGTCTCCCAAAGAATTGTTAGTAAATGTACCTGGAACTCTAGGGGTGTGGAGGTGGGCAAGAGATGGCAAAGTACACTGAGGTTTAGATACAAATTGAATCGTCAGGTAACTGGTCAAACTGTGCCTCAGTGGTGTGTGAAGGTTGTGGGATGTTAAGGGCCTAAGAACTGGAACTGGATGCAATGGTATGCCAGGCAGACTCTCCAAGACATGAGGCTAAGGTGAGGCTGGATGAATAGATAATGGAACTCCTAGATAACATGAGGATTTTTGAAATCAAGGAAGAGCTGGCATTTGATATAGTATTCAAAACGATACAGCTGGAAGTCTCCTCAAATATGCTGTTTTTTATTTGGGTTCATTATTAACAGTCAAAAGGCTGTTGCTGAGATGACAGTGTACCTGAGCAAGTCAATAAGTCACCAGTGAGCATTACCCTTCCATATTTGTGACCTTCCCATAGGCCATAAGGCTGCCCTTGACTGCAAGACCTTTGGGACTGTTTCCCCTGGGTGGAAAGTTCATTCCATAGGTATTTGGTGGGATGAGAGTCCTCCCTGCAGATTCCCTCCTCTCATCAGCTTTTACTATGGGCTTGGAGTCCCTTCCACTTGCTCCGGATTTTCTGAGACATGGCTCTTGAGCTACGTGTCCCATCAAGAACACGCTACAAGTTAACCTAAAGCATCCACAGTCAAACTAGAACTTCCCTGAAGTGAAAAGAGATCTAGTGCCTGCTGAGATGCATCCTTAGCTAGATAAGACTATTTCAAATCTGACAAAGGAAGCAGCCATAGCCACATCTTCTAAAAGCAGCCAGAGACCTAATCACTGTATGGAGAGGTACGGGGTTGGAAGGGTGCTCTTATAGAGCTCCAGGACTTTATCCAGAGTCAGGGTCAAAGTAGTCTTGGGTTCCACCTTAAATCTGCCCTGCTTAATTAAGCTTCTGGGGCAGGGGACCAACTAAGCTGAGTTTTGCTGTAAACCATGTACCAATCGGTGCTGACACTTCAGCATCAGACAGTGGTCTGCAGTTGATAGTATAGCAACCTGTGACTCAAGGGCTAAGATGCTGGAAAGGAACAAGTGACCAACAATAAAGAAAGGAGAAAATTCTCAGAGAGAAGCCTAGGCTTTTATATGTCATACCTGAACAAACACATAAATTATGCCAAGAGGTATGACGACGATGATGAAGGTGGGAGCGGCCAAGCAGATCATGACAATGGTGCTGATTATCCCCAGGAAGCACAAAATCCAGCTGCGCAAGGACATAGGGAGAGTGTCGTCCACTGTGGAAATATCCTGAGAACAATTAGGAGAGATGGTGTGCTAATGAGTCCTTAAAACATTTTCTATCTTTCTGATTTCAGCAGGGAGTCTCTCTGATTCTGGGTTCCCAGTGACTCCATTCAATCATTTCACCCTATTCATTTGCAATCTGTTATTCTGCTCACTCAAATAAACTGTAATTTCCTCATTTTTCTCAATCCCTCCAAATAGATATGGCATCTATCCTTCACCGTTTTTTTTCAATAGCTTTGGCAAAGGTTTTCACTCTTCTTAGTGAAATCTCCATTTGTCAAATTTATTAAACAATTCATAACAATTGTAAGCTAATAAAGCCTTAAAGGTAAATCTTTCCATACTAAGGCAATTTAGTTATTCTAACTTTACACAGGTTCTAATTCCACTGAGTACCTAGAAGAGAATCTGGCACTTAACCCTACCCTAGCATTCGATAAACATTTGTTTGGAGACTTCAGTCATCCTTGACCTGGGAATTTGTTTCCTTTGGCAAGGAAGAGAGTGTGATTACTGCCTGACCTGTGTTCTTATCAAGGAGCCCAGAGGTGAGAGATGGGATCTTCTGCTCTAGTGCATTCACATCATATTGAATAAATGAACATATGAGTGGATGGATGGAGGGATGGGTGGATGGATGGATGGATGAATGGATGGATGGATGATTTAGTACATACAGGAATCCTGGCTTATATTTTGGGTTGCCCTTGCCCATATTTCTTAGATTATATTGATTCTAGGATTAGTAATACATATGTACCAGGGTGAGTCTAAATAATCTCTGGAATATTCCAAAACTGGATAAGGGATAACATATCCAAAGAGAATTCTTTTTTTTTTTTTAAAGATTTATTTATTTATTTATACAAGAACTGGGGTACAGGCCAGATTCCCGGGAGGGTGAGAGGATTCACCAGAGACAGAGCAGGGAACAGAACAGGCAGACTGACGAAATACACTGCTGAGGGGAGCAGCGGGCACGACAGGAGCGGTCTGTGGTGCCATGTGGAACCCTCGCCAGCCAGCCAAGATCGAACCAATGCTGCAGAGGCTGTGGACAGCTTCACAGCGCGGTGCTCAACCTGCTGTGCTACCGGGGAGGCCCATCAAAGGGAATTCTGAATGATGAGTGACTCCTGAGTCTAATCTATCTTTCCCAAAGTCACATCAGAGTAAATTCCTGGGTTTGTAGAAAGAAGAAATCCTCACCACGTATCAGTCCCATACAGATTACTTTTTGCCCTTACCTAGCATAATTCTCCATCTTTCTTTCCTCTAACTCCTCCTTAAATCTCCATTTAAGGGTTCAGTCATCTGTTCGAGAGGACCCTAGATCAAACTCTGTGACCTCACACATGATACTCAAGAAACATTTGCATGCTGATGGACAAAAGAACTGGAAATATACAGTGTTGCCTGGGGAGCATGCCTCGAAGGACATTTCTCTGCCAGAAATAAAAAGATCCTCAACATACAAGCACAATATCTTACAGTCCTTGGGTTACTTACACCAGCAAACCTGTTCACAATCCGGCCTATGGGTGTTGTGTCAAAAAAACTCATGGGTGCTCGAAGGATATTGTCCAGCAGTTGCCTGTGAAGGATATTTGATGCATGGCTGCAACCATAGACACACCAGAGATTTGCTAGGAGCACAAAAAAACCTAGAAATGGAACCAATTTAGTCAGCACCAGGCACAGTGATTCCTGAAGATTTTTGCCAAGGACATGATGGCATTCCCCCCTGACTTCAGGTAAAGTACATGGTCCAGACAGATTCTGTAAGAAATGGCAGCTGGAGTCATCAGACATACCTTGAGTTACTCCCAGAGCTCCATAGACACCCAGTCTCAAGTCCCTCTGAGAGGCTGGGTAGTTAGTACTATTGTAGACTTTAGAGTCACTGGTCCAAGCACTGAGCCAGAGGTTGGATCCAATAAAAGCCACAGAGTTGATCATGTAGGAAAAGATGATGAAGAATATTGAAAACTTTCCAATTGCTCGAAGATATTTCAGGTAGATGGAGAACTTCACCTGCAAAGCCCCAACCTCAATATTAGTAGATACTAATGGCTTTTGGTAAGGAATTTTCCAGAATACCAATGGCAACAGGGAGTGGAATCTCCTAGAAAGGTGGGTAGCAGGTAGCAAAATTTGGTGCCCTGTGATCATCATTTCTGCACTGGGTCAGATTTACAATCAATGCTGAAATACAGTGCAGGGTAAATCACCATCAAACTATTGATAAGCTTCTAGATGTAACTAAATGGGAAAGGTAGAAAAACCAGATGAGATTTATGGTTTTAAGATTTATGGTTTTAATTTGGGGTTTTGAATTTTACTAATTTGAATTAAGGATATGTTGTCTGGCTCCCAGATGGCATCTCAAAGCAGTTTTGTTGTTTTCTCAGATATCAGGATGAAATAAAACATTCATATGAGGATATTCACAGGACACATGTCACTCTTCATAGAAATACAATTTGATAGATAGTCCAGAACTTTTACTAACATTGCAACGATGAATTTAAGATTTGCAAACACCTAAGATATACTCCTCCTGTATTCAAGTCATCAAACTTTAAAATGTTCAGATCCCAAGCCGTACAGCACCTCGAATGGTGTTTTTTATATAATATTCACCTTTCCAGTTTGCATGAATTCCTTCTCAATTAGTTTTTGTCCTTTAACTAGTTCTTCTTCCTTCTTTGGGATATTCACACTCTGAGTTTTCAAAGACTCTCTTAGGGACTTCAGATGCCTGCTACTGGACCTAGAACTGAGAGGTTGAGAGGGAGAAAGCTTTCCTGAGCCTGTAGATGCTTCCTGAGGGTTGTCTTCTTGCAAGCAGATGTCACAATCACCCCGTTTGCCTCAAAACACATGTCAGAGACAACAACCATGTAGAAAACACATCCCCCCAACTCTCCTCCCCATGCAAGAAAGCGAAGGAAGAGCCGTCATGGTATCCACACCCTCAGAGAATTCCCACAGAAAGAAAGCCAGTGGGCAAGTGGAAATACAGGTATGAAGAGGCCTGTCCCTGAACAGATGACCCACCGGCGGCTAAGTGTTCGGCAAAAGCTGTTCTCTCTCTTCATGGTCAAGGAAGCCGCATCCTCAGGGATTTCCTCCACACTGGGCATCAACCCACAATCATCTTCGGCTTCACTGTCCTCGTTGACTAAGAGACACATCACAGGTTAGGGAGAGAGCTGCACAGCTCTTACAGCCCCAGCCATAAACAGGAGAGCAAGCCTTTTCTGATCTTGCTGGCCTCAGCAAGAGATCCCAGAGGTACTCATAGGCTGGAATATTTTATTCTAGAAATACTCCTTATTTACATATCTTCTCATTCAGAAATGCCAAAGAAGAGAAAAGGATCAAATGGTCGTTTGATCAAAATGAAAAAGAGAAAAAATACTCCTAGAAATTTCTAAGTTCCTTTTGAGCAGGGAAGAACTTTTAAGGGTTATAACAAACAGAGGAATCAAAATTTCCAGGACTGACTCAACAGGTGAGGGTAAATTTAAAGTGATCTCCTGGAAATTCAAATAATTTAGCAGAAACTGTACCTGAGGAAGCAGACATGGGCCCTGCCAGACAAAGACTTTAAATCAGGTGGTATAAATATAGCCAAGTGAATCCCTCACCTGTGTGTTTCTGCAGAGCCCTTGCACCCTCAGGCCTTGCTTTCTCAGTCTTTTAGATCTTTAGCCCAAGATCCAAAGGAAAGAATGTGAATAAGTTCTCAATAAGCACTGCACATTATTAAAGCGCTAGAAATTAGTTTTAAAAAGAAGAAAATAGAAATTCTAGAGTTGTAAAGTGTGATACTAAAAGGAAAAATTCATTTGAAAGGCTCAACAGGAGATTTACTAATGAGATTAGGCATGTGACTTGATACTATGCACTCATTCAGCATAAATGATGTCAGCTTGGGCTGTCCACCCCAGAGACAGGTCACGGTGAAGGAACACTGTCAGATTTCTGGGATTCAAAAGGCAGAAAGTGGGTCAATGGAGCTATGCAGCCATGAACATAGCTGGGATAAGTAAGGTTTAGGGGGATATTGGGATGGGGTGGACTTTGCTCATGGAAGGACATAAATTTTGGGTTGCCTCAAAACAGGTGTTATGGATTCAATTGTGTCTCCCCCAAATTTATATGCCCCACCTGCAGGCTCTAAAGCTAGTCCCTCATTTGGTTGACTTCTGGAATATCCTGGCACCCTCCAAATCTTACTTTCTCAGTCTTGGCCTCTTGCTGATGACTGCTACCTGAAATGAATACCCAAACCATGACAGGATTCCTGTTGGAGGTTCTTGGAAAGGATCACAGGGAACTGGGCTCCACTGCTGGACACTGGCGGTGACCCCAAAGGTGGTAAAATCAGAGGCCATTCCTGTGCTAGCCTGTGTAATTGTCAAGATTTGGGCAAGGGATGGGGCAGTGGTGTCAAAACACCTAGAACACCTAGTGGTTTTTGGTGTATATTTTTTTACAGGAGAGGTCTGCCTCACCATGTGGGTTTCACCCTGGCCGGCCGGGGATTGAACTCATGCTGCAGAGGCTGCGGATTGCTTCATAGTGCGGTGCTTAACCCCTTGAGCCACCAGGGAGGCCCGGTTTTTGTTGTATTAGTCAAGATCTCTTAGTTAGGGCTTATCTAGAATTTAGCAGTACACTATTGGGGCCAGCCTATGAAGCTGTCTAGTAAGTAATTTTCATGGATTTGGGGTAGATGAGGTAGGATGTGAGACTTGAGGCAACAGAAACCAGGCATCTCTAACAGGGGCTCCTTGTATCTTTTTTGTTTCCTCCATAAAGACTAATCACCTGAGACCTCTAGTCACACCCTTGTGAAGAGGCCTTTAAACTCCATGTCAGACACCAGATGAGCAGGATGAACCACAGTCTGGCCCAGGCAAAGTGTTTCTATGTCTGTTTCTTTATAGAAACACAGAACACAGAAAGGGCAGGTGCTGGATCTCTGGATAATTACCTTCAGAATCCAGTTTGCTGATACTGAACTGTTCAGAAGGTGGACATTCCACACCCCTTCCCATTCCCAAGTTCTGTCCTGCTCCAGTTTGTCTTACATACCCATGGTCTCTCCTTCAGGACCCGTCTGTTTAATGAATGTCTTCAGATTCTTAGCAAACAATCCTTTCTTGGCCAGTAGAGCTCTGTATGATCCTTTCTCCAAAATGGTGCCATTCCCCAGAAGCACAATCTCATCCATTTGGGGAAGAAAGTGAATGCTATTTGTAACCAAGAGTCGAGTCTGCAAAAATAACAGTAAGTTGTGCTGACTACCCTATGTCTACCATCTTCTTTGGTTTACTTATTTTAAAAAGGGGAAAATAGATTCCTTAATTCACTGTGGGACTTTGTTTCAAAATGTCACTCTGACCACTTGATATCTTTTACTTCCTCTTTCCTTCCCGGCATCTCATCCTAAAATCCTCTGTGTAAGATGAGAATCATATCATTGTGGATATACTCACAGCTAGTTTCCTGAAACAAGAAAAAAGTTTACCTGATGTAATTCACCTCCAGTGTCCTGGGTAGGCAAAATTTGGGCTTAGGAATGTCACTTGACATCAAAGTCTATCAGTAATTGGTACATATAAAACTAACTGAATAACTACCTACCTACTAGTCAGTGAAATCAACTAGTCAGTGGAACTAACAAGAATTTCCCAATTTCTGTCTGCATGGGAGAGACACTGTGGAGTAAGGAATTTGACTTTGACTCAGGCCTTCCCCAGTGTGGGAGACTTAGCATCCCTTGTATTTCTGTCTAGGCTTTAACCACACAGGGACCAGTAATGGGACTCAGAGAGGGGCAATGGTGTTGAGATGGCCTCTGAAGAGATAACCCACATCCGCTGCCTCTCCCTCTACTTCACAGAGCCACAGACACTAGGCCCCTCTTATGTAGACCATCCCTTATGTAGACCATCCAGCGTGATCTAAGGGCTCATTAGAAATAAACAATGAGGGCCTCCCCGGTGGCACAGCGATTGAGCGCTGGGTTGCGAAGCTGCCCACAGCCTCTGCAGTGCCGGTTCAATCCCCGGCGGCGCCAGGCGAGGGTCCCACACGGCGCGCAGACCTCTCCTGCCGCCCGCTGCTCCCCTCAGCAGTGTACTTCGGTCCTTCTGCCTGCTCTGCTCCCCGCTCTGGCTCTGGTGAATTCTCTCACCCTCCTGCGCTTCTGACTGTACCCAGTGCTTGTATAAATAAATAAATTTTTTAAAAAATTAAAAAAAAAAAAGAAATAACCAATGACACTCTGGACATTTCTACGGTTAAGAGCTAGGTACCAGGAACTAGAGACAAAGACCAAATATAGCTTTTATTATACCACAGATCTCAAAATACTATTAGCCACAATTAATCATCCTAAGAGTCTCAATGCCAGAGTCACAGAATGCAGCTCAAATTTCCTAGTTACAGCATATGCCACAAACTTGAGATGGGAACCTTCACAGTTAAAGTGGGCTAGAGTGGTAGCAGGGTGGGGTGGTGGCATCTTCTGGGAGACCAGTCTGACACTGAATCTCCTCAGCAGCCCAGGGGGGCAGGTAAATAAGGAAACCTGCCTCAGGACAGCAGCTGTGCTAGGTGATATGTGCCTCCCACCCCCAGGTCTTTATGACTTGAAATGATTTCTCACCTTGCCTTTCAATAGGCCATTGGGACCCAAGACCTTATTGAAAATATGTTTCCCCACATGAGCATCCACTGCTGACAGAGGGTCATCCAGAATATAGATGTCTGAATTTTGATAGGTAGCTCTGGCCAGGCTGATCCGCTGCTTCTGACCTCCACTGAGATTTATACCCTGAAGAATAAAAGAATTTCTTTTAAACACTATTCCATAGACCTACCTTCTCAGAGGTTCTTCAGGAGAGGTAGTGAAGAGATTTGCCCCAATAAGGTCTCATTACTTAAACTTAATAGTGCCTGTATACAGAAAATTCTGATTCAAATAACTCACTAGTTTCCATAACTAAATGTATGGCCAACATACTCATTTATTACTTTTGTTGCTTCTGGCCTCAGGGAATGTAGTGCTAAACCGGACCATATTTCTTCTACTTTTGTGTGCATGTGAATGTAACTCCAACTTTTAAAATAGTGTCTGGCACATAATAGCTAATCAATAAATTATATGCTGAATTAGTGAACAAAGTTACTCTGGATCTGTATTTTCACTAATCTTCTAACAAAACTCTTATACTCCAAAGACTACTGTATTCATTTTTAGTAATGGAGAGAGAGGATGAAAACAGCCTAAATATGTAGTAATCAGGGATTTCTAAACAAATTATGTCTTATCCATATAATGGACATAATACAGTCATTAAAATCTATTTTTAAGGAATGTGTTTAATAAAATGAGAAGATAATTTACAGTGAATTTCTAAATGTTCAAAGTAGATTATTAGAAGCTCACTCGTTCCTCACTAATATACAGAAATAAGAGGTCATCGAGCTCTGATCCCGCCCCTGCCCTCCACCTGTGAGGTCAGCCTTGGGTCAGTTGCTAAGAGTTACTTACTCTCTCATCTTTCCCCCAGATTACATAATTCCTATGTTTGTTCCCAGGTAAAAATTTTAAATACCTGGATTATCTGCCCAAAATATTGTGCAAACTCATGTTTTCTACCATTTGTTCCCAACATGACCACTGAAATTGGCCAATTATTATCCCATGTACTTTGTCACCATCTGCACTGTTTCCTTCGCTATTTCTTCATCCCTCAAGGTCCTTGTCCAAGTACCTTTTCTCCAATTTCAGCCAGATCTCCTCCTGGCAGCACTTCTAAGTCTGGGAGGAGGGCACAGGCCTCTAGAACTTGCTGGTATCTTTTTTCATCCAACTCTGATCCAAAAAGGATATTGTCTTTTATGGTGCCATTCTGGATCCAGGACTGCTGTGGAACATAGGCTATTGTGCCCTATATGGGAAAAGATCAGAGTGTATGAAAATTGTATCTTCAGAATTGCACGGTTGAAGAAAGGGGTGCAGGAGAAAGGACTTAGAAGAGGACACATGGAACTTAGATTTGAAGAAATGTGTGTCAGACCAACTGAGTCTCTGATATCTATAACAGTGCTTATATTTATTGCTTCAGCCAGGGAGAGAGATTAAATATCCTACTTACCAAGTAAAGCATTTCCACCCCCCCCCGCCTTTTTTTTCAGCTATCACTTTCCAGCCGTGATGCTGAAAGTTGAAGGATGTACAAGCTGCTTCTAGAATGGGGTTTGGGTCAGACCCCACTGAATTTGCTAGGATCAGTAGAGAGTAACACTTAAAAGGGGGTGTGTGGTGGGAGGTGGCATAGAGGACACTGTAGGAAGCAGGAATCGAGAGACTGGAATTTGGATGCCAGGCTGATGAAGGAAGCAGACCATGTCCAAAGAGAGATGGGGCCTGACAAATGCCTGTGTTTGAGGAAGAACTTAGTTATGAGTCAACAAGAAAGAACTTCCTAAAAGGAGTGAAGAGACAATTAAAACTGTAGAGTCTGCTGTGCTATACAGTATGTTCATTTCATGCAAATTAGCTCATTAGTGATTGGTAAATCAGAGCATGATGTCAGTATAATGTGGAAGAAGTGTTGGTTCTTAAAATTTACCCAAGCATGTTAATGCAAAGCCATCAGGAGCAAGTTTTCTCATAATTAAAAAGGAAGGTTTAGCAATATATGAGGTACTTAAGGAAAAAAGTTAAGAATCTATAGACATGCCTCTTTTTGGTGCATTTAGTAACTTGTTAAATAATTCAAATTACCTATAATTTTCCTTAAATTTAACTCTCAGCAGTAGCTGAGTGCTGATGAAGATGCCACAAAAACATTTCACTCTGTGAAAAAAAAAAATCTTAATTGATGATGATGTCTATATATCAAATTTTTATATTTGAAATAAGTACCCTCAAAGACCAAGCTCTCAAAGAGGGAGGTGGGAGGCCCAGGTCTGGTTGTGAGGCTAGTTGCAATTGCCAGTGGAGATTTTATTTATTTTTTATTTTTTTAAAGAGTTTTTTTTTTAAAGATCTATTTATTTTTATACAAGAGCTGGGGTACAGGCCAGAGGCGCGGGAGGGTGAGAGGATTCACCAGAGACAGAGTGGGGAGCAGAACAGGCAGAAGACCGAAATACATTGCTGAGGGGAGCAGTTGCGCAACAGGAGAGTTCTGCCATGCAATGTGGGAATCTCCCTGGGCTGTCAGGAATCGAACCCGCACTGCAGAGGGTGTGGACAGCTTCACAGCGCTGCACTCAACCCGCTGCACCACTGGGGAGGCCCGCCAGTGGAGATTTTATAGCACTAGTTTTTATTGTTATTGTTTTTGTTGGTACCTTGATTACAATATCCTATATTTTTAACAATCTAACCCAACTCTTTCTCCCTGCTGTTTTTGAGTAATTTTATAGAATGTGAGGTTTCCAGAGGCACTGAAATAGAGTAGAAATGCCTATAGAAAGATATCTTTAGGGTTTCCCATGGTGGCACAGGTGGTTGAGCGCCGTGCTGTGAAGCTGTCCACAGCCTCTGCAGCGCCAGTTTGATGCAGGCTGGCAGGCAAGGGTCCCACATGGCACAGCAGACCTCTCCTGTCTCTCCTGCTGCTCCCCTCAGCAGTGTATTTCGTCAGTCTGCCTGTTCTGTTCCCCGCTCTGTCTCTAGTGAAGCCTCTCATCCTCCCACACATCTGGCCTATACCCCGGTTCTTGTATAAATAAATAAATCTTTAAAAAAAAAAAGAAAGATATCTTTATTCAAATTTTCAAACCTTAATATACATATGAGAATTACCTAAGGATCTTATTAAAAATTCAGATCCTTAGATTCCACCCCCATAATCTGAGTATATATGTTGGTGAAGCAAAGAATCTATAGTGTACAGGTCTACCAGATGTCTCCAAGACTTGACCTACAGCAACATTATAGCAGTATCTATCAGTCAAGTCCTCAGTGCCTTTTCCCAAATTAGAAAGTAGCACTAAGGAACCCACACTTGAGTGCCAGAAGTCCCCTCCTTGGCATTCCCACTTACCTTAACAGTGATGTGACCATGGATATTTTCCATTTCTCCCAGAATGGCTGACATCAAGGAGGATTTCCCAGAGCCTACAGTGCCCATCACAGCCACCAGCTGGCCTGGCATAACATCCAGGTTCACGCTGGAAGAGAGAAATGTGTTTGAAGGAGATGAAGGGAGCTGTTCAGAATAACTCAAGTCACTTCTCGGACTCTCATGGGAAATCTGGCATTAGAAGATTTTCACTCAAGGTTAGAAAACTTGTCCTGGATAGGCAAGATTCCAAAGTACTTATTTAATGATTATTATTAGTTTTTAACTCTGTAATATTAGAGTAAGCCCTAATATATATAATTTACCTAGAAATATTGTGCCAGGTGTCATGTTCTACTGGAAAAATTCTCTTAGAATCAATGTGCTACCATTGAACAAGACCCCAGTAAGAGCCTGAGACCTGTGTTTAAGTTCTAACTTGGCCACTGCTGGGCTGTGTGATCCTGGAAGGGTATTTCCTCTGGACTCACATATCTAAATTAACGGGATTGACTACAGTCACATTTCCTAAATTTGGCTAGTCACGGAGAATTAGCCATTTGAAGGAGCACTTGCTGAAAGCACAGATTTACTGTCCCTTTCCCCCGGAGACCTGGCAGTGTCTGGCTGTGGAGGGATTTATACTGGGTTAAACTCCTGGAAATTCTATGTGCTTGCCCTATTATTTGAGTTTCTGGAACATTAGGAGCAACAGGGACTTGTTTACAGTCTCTCTGAACTTGCCCATCAAGATGAACTCCTACCAGCTTATACTAGAACACAGGGAGCTGTGTCTTATATTCTCTACAAAGGGAGGCTTTCAGGCTGGGAGGGCTTAAAGGATGGGTCTCTGCCCCTGGGGATACATCCTGGGGAAGGCTCCAGAATCCTTGCTAAAGACTGTAGGAACAGGAGAGAAGGGTGGAAAGTCCCTGTGCAGCAAGGAGACTACACGGTGGGCTTGGTTGTGAAGAAAGATCTAGTCTGCTCAGGTCCCTGGTGTGCAGTGGCTGCTGTGTCCAGGGGATAAGCTGGGTGTACTATTAAATTCAGCGGCACAAGAAGAAGGGGTTGACTTAGGGCAGAGCCAGTAGTCTAGAGAGTGTGATGTAGGAATGGGCTACGTATACATAAAATTTCAGATCTGAAGTTGAATCTTAAAAAGGCAGCTAGCTCTTGTCTATTCTGGAGAAAGAAGCCAGATCCCAAGATTCTTAATTATTATTCTTAAATTATTAAGTTCATTTATAGAAATGAACTTAAATTGACTTCACCTTCTAGTGTATATCTTTTCCCACATCCAGAGACCCATCACATCCAGAGACCTAGGCCACTGCCAACTCTGCACTACTTCCATTCTCAATCTGGACAACAAATGTCTTTCTGGCCTCTCTGCTACAAGTGCATAATTCCAGGGCAGGAAAGCAGGTGGCAGACAGTTATGGGCAGAGGCTCAGGATCTCTGCCAGCAGCTCATTCCTCCAGGGTTTTAATCTGCATAGTATCTAACTGAACTTGTACACACAGTGCATTTTCCCATGCATTATCTGTCACAAGAAATTTCCCAACAATAGGACTGACAAAGAGGATTGAAGTAACATGAGGATGGGAAGGAGGCAACTCACTCTCGAATTGTGGCTTCTGAATCCAGGTCCCAGGAAAAGGAGGCCTCGGAAAACTGCACAGCTTTGTCTGTTCAGAAAAGGCCCCTCTTTTAGTCAGATCTAGGTCCCCATTTGTCTGTCTGCCCTTTCTTAGATCTCCTGTGTCCCCCTACACAACCTAGCAGATCCCAAGACACCTTCTGTCAGGTGCTGGCTCCTGTGCTAACAAAAGGCAATCAAAAGCTCCTAGGGTGACAGCAGAAGTTGCCTGCCTGGGAAGTCATTTTTGACTCAGGAATCCCAAACCTGTTGGCAGCCTGGATTCCTGTCTTATAGTCTCTCTGAGTATATTTCCAGTCCCTCTGTTGCCTAGTGCCCCCGTATAAATTCTTTCTCCCTTATAAACCCAACCACTCCTTCCCCAGATTCCAGATCCTACAGCTCCTCTGGCTGTGGATTCCCCCAAACCTTGAACCTCCAGAATCTGCATATTCTTTCACTCCAGCCAGCCTTCCCAATTCTACATGTTTGGCTTCATCCTGGCTTCTTCTTTCTAGAGCCTTTGCAGGATTCCCTGCTTACCCACAAAATAGCTGTCTATCCAGCTCATTTAGCAATCTCTTCTAAGTGAAAACTCAACTTCAGTAAAAACAGTATGCTTATTATGCAAATATAGGTTGATGATAAATCTCCTAGCTCTCCCTTCCAATCAGTCTGATGCTGCTGAGCTCTTGGACATTAAAGGTTTGGTGCAGCACTGTCAGTAACTTTGGGAAGCAGCTTCCAAATTCACTCACCAGAATGGCAGTCACGCCGAATGGCAGATGTGTCCAATTCATCCCCTCCCAAGTACTTCTCTAACCGTTCTACAGAAACACTGGCCTAGAGATGACACAAAGTTGCTGAAAAGTAAACATTCCATAAAAAGCACAAACAAAAAGAGGATTTTGACTTTATTATCAGCCTTTGATATGGACACACATAGTGAACCCACCTGGCTTCTTGCCCATAATTTGCCATTTTTCATGGCTGTTCTGTCCCAACCTGACCACAGACAGGGCCTCCCCTCAGCCCTGGGAGCCATCCCACTCTGGTCAGATGGAAATTAAGATGCTCTGCTTTAGCCCCTCAGAAAACTCGGGGTGGGGGCCAACTCTATTGCTGTCTCTCCAATCTTTGGATCTAGGTTCAGAAACCATCTCCTGTCTTTCTCTAAGACAAAAGCCTAACTTCTCTCTGGTTCAGGAAGCTGGATCCCCGGCATGCTATTCTTTAACTGAGTCCACACCTTGACGACCCATCCAGTGTCCTGGCCAAGTAACTGCTGGGGCCCTTGGTAGAGGAAGTGGTCATGGCACCACAGGGACCTAGCACACCTGCACAGAGGCCACGCAATCCAGCTGGCCTTAGTTTTGGCAGACGCCGCGGTCCTCCTGGACATAAGGACTGGGAGGATTTCCTACTGCTTTAACAGGGCCATTTCTCCCCTGCCTCCCTATCTTCCAGGGAGGCTGTTACAGCATCTTTTCAGTGCCACCTGGGTTTTGCGCAAGTATTGGGCTTTTGGCCTTGTCCTTGCTTAGAGTAGAACTGCAGGCTGTAAGACTACTGAGCTGCTGTGCGGATCTGTTCCCAGAAACAGAGTGCCCACTGCCGGTGCTACATCGTTGTCTACCGTTTTTGCTTGGTCCTCATTACCTTGTAACACGGGGAGCTGACACCTTTGTTGGCCTTACCTTTGTTATCTTTGTGAAAATGGTTTGAATCTAAAAAGAGGATGTTATTTCTTTACCAGTCAAGTCACTCAGCCTTTCCTAACAGCTTCCCGGGCAGGGAGGCCTTCTCCTGAACCCCGGTTCTTCCTTTGGTCTGAGCTGTCTGAAGTCGGCCACCCTGGGACGAATGCAGATGCAAATCACCGTACTCTGTCAGCATAGCTGCCTCATCAGTTGGCCACCTGCCCTGGATCTTCCTCCTGAGGCCTGTAACTGGGTCCCCTCAGCACGACTGTGCTCAGTTTTCAGGCCTCAGACACTCCCTCTGGCCCATCCAAGGCTTCCTGAACTCTAAACTCATCTTCTGACACCATGAGTCTTCCAAACTGCATAGTTTTGCTACCACAAAGCTTCATGAAAAAAGAGGGTTTTTTTTTTTCTCCCTTTGTGCTCTATTTCTCTGAAGCTATATAAAAACCTCAAGCATCTTGGGAAATGTCAGGGAAAATATGGTTTAGTAACATTCCAAGTACTGGGGTTAATCATCATAATCTCAGCAAATACTTTCATCAGCTTTGCCTCCCTGTGAGATAGAAGAGATTGGTATGATCATCCTCACTTAACAGATAAACTGGAGCTCACAGAAAGTGAGATTTTGCTAGTTTAAGCTGTTATTCTCCAGAGACCAAACAAATCCCCTAACTGAGAGTTCACCAGCAGAAACTAGAAATGAGATCTGATAGGCCAGTTGTTCTGGAATCCAAGGCATGAGTCAGCTGGCAGTGAGAGTTGCTACCTACCTGGATCAAGGACGTGATTACCATAGGAAGCATGCTCAGGGGGAAACGCAGAATGTTGAAGAGGGTGATGGATGTGAAGGCCTTCTCTGCGTCCAAGACGTTATTGCTGTCCATCAGGACATACACTGAAAATGTGGTCACAGACACCTGGAAAAGCAAAGACATGAGCAATTTTTTGCTGAAAGGGCTCAAGCTGCTGTCCTCTCATTCTCAGGAACACAATACATCAGAGTTGAGGGAGCCTTTGTGATTATTACAACAACTTCAAGTTAATGATGAGAAAACTGAGCCCAGAGGAGAAGGAAATATCTTGCCCAAGGTCACAAGGTCAATAAATGGTACTGCTGGGACCAGAGCTCAGGTCTCCTGGCTCCTATATCAATGTTCCCTCCACTAGATCCACCCTGCTTTCACCCAAAGATAGAAGCTCTCTTACTCATGGATGCCACACTCACACTGAATGTCCTGAAAAGTCACTCTGGGCTGTACAGAGCGACTGGGCTGTACAATTTGTACAACAAATTATACCTGGGGGCAAAACTAGAGTGGAGAGCACAAGGTAGGAATAGCAGCTTGGGGAGTTGAAGAGGGGGGCAGAGTTTCCAGGATTTGGGGGTCAGGCTTAGAGATGCCGGGAGTCCATCTAGAAGAGACCTTCCTCTTCAGGAAGCCGAACCAGCCCATGACTCCTGTCACTCACCAGGACGGGAGTTAAGTATAAGAGAAACATCATCACAGCTTGCATCTGACCAAATCTCAGCAGGTTCTTGAGCTCTTTCTTCCGAATGTTGTGGACTTGTGTTTTGAATGATGGTTCCCAGGCAAAATATTTCAGGATCTGATAGGATAGAGAAGAGTACAGCTTGCACAGCTCATACTGCTACCCTGAGGCATCTCACCCACCCAATGGGGTATGGTCCCCAAAATTTAGGGGGTGAATATCAGGAATACAAAGTGTGATTACAGAAAGGTAGCATATAATAGTTAGCCACCTACTATGTATGAAGTGTTTTACATACACTATCTTAACCCGTTTAATATTAGTGTGGCCAGTGGTCTCAGATTGCTGGAGACTAAAGGCTTGCCCAGGACTCAGGACTTTCAGACCTAAGCTGGGAAAGTTCTGCACAAACCAGGGAGAGTTCATTCTCTGCTTTTGTATATCCATTTTAGCAAAATGAAAAAATAAAAGCTGAGAATGCTAAATAACTTGCCTAAAGTTACTGAACTAGCAAATAGTTAGAGCTGAGCCTGAAAACCAGATCTATCTTTTTATTTTGCCACATTAGCAGAACAGGCATATCAGAATTCTATGTGGAGCAATTATCAGGGAGTTAAAAGGGGCACCTGTCTTATTTTCAAGAAGCTTACAGTCATGTTAAAATCCATGAATTCACGGGCCTCCCCTGGTGGCGCAGCGGTTGAGCGCTGGGCTGCGAAGCTGCCCACAGCCTCTGCAGTGCCGGTTCGATCCCCGGCTGCCAGCAAGGGTCCCACATGGCATGCAGACCTCTCCTGCCCTCCCGTTGCTCCCCTCAGCAATGTATTTCATCAAGTCTACCTGTTCTGCTTCCCGCTCTGGCCCTGGTGAAATCTTACCCTCCCGCGCTTCTGACTATACCCAGTGCTTGTATAAATAAATAAATCTTTAAAAAAAAAATCCATGATTTCAAAATAACATACACACATATATGTTAGATATATATATCTAATACCTATTATATATAATATGATATATATGATATATATATGAGATTGAGATATAAATATATATTAGAAAGAACTTATTGGCCACATTTGGAGAATGAAATGCATTATTTTGAAAGCTGGTAAACAGAGAGAAAGAAGCAAGCTATTTGTACACACTTTATTTTAGGGTGACCTAGTTGATTAAAGATAATTCTTCTTTATGCAGTTCCAGAAAATCAGGAGCCGAGGAACAAACCACAGGCCCAGAAGCAGAAATCCACGACCTCACCCAGGCCCAGTCAGGTCAAGACACAGCCTGCCATTATCTGCACACAGAGGCCCACCCAAGCTTGGCTTCTCACCTTAATTCCATTGAGAACCTCATTCATGATCTTTAAACGTTTGTCTTTATTCTTCATATTTTTTACCTGCCAGGAAAAAGCAAAACAAAAACAAAACACATTTCCATGTGAGAGGGTCTAGACTTGGGCTGTGTTGTTGCGGCACTTGTGCTGTCTCTTAAAGAACCCAGTGATGGGATGCCTCTTCCCCCTCTCCTCTGCCCACCCAGTCCTGCCTCCCACCTCCTTTCTGATCCTTAAACTTGCCAAGCTCATTTCTTCCCCCACAGTGGCCTGGCTGTGCCTTCTTCCCAGGTTGCTCTTCCCCCACCCTGTCAAGGGCTCGTTCCTTCACTGTCAGGCTTGTGTTCTCAGCTCAGTTAAAATGTTCCCTCCTCACAGAGGCCTTTGTTGACCACATAATCTAGAACAACCACCCAGTACTCACTATCACATCACCCTCTTTAATTCTCTGCAAGAATTTATCATGACCTTATGTTTTTCTTCTTTGCTTTCGTTTATGTCCTGACTTTGCTCCTCAAGTAATATGTAAGATCCATGACAGAAGAGTCTTATCTAATTTTCTGCTATGTTCCCAGAAAAGCAGGATGTGCAATAAACATTTAAAAAATAATTGTAAATAAATACAATATGAGTAAATGAGCAAATCACATATATCATCAACCTCACTCATCACTCACCCTGCCTATGGTTTCTGGCAGAGCTAAGGATTCCACATGTAGCAGGACTGAATGCCAGAATTTAGGCTTAATGTTTGGGTCACTCATGTGACTGCTCCACTTGGTTGTTTTGTGTTGTTATGATGGGAAAAATGGGCCAATAATCACTGTTCTAAGAGCAGCCCAGCAGAGCAGGGTGCAGATAACTATCTGCAGGTCTCTCCCTCTCCAATTAGGCTTTTCCCTCTAACATGAATGAAGATAGATCATATAAACCCTAAGAGCAGTCAGAAGATGGATGGGGAGAGAAAGCCAACTTCAGCTGGAATGGTGAAAATTCTTCCACCAACTTTGTCTTGCCCAAACTCCCATCAAGAGTTAGAATAGAAATCTGCTTGTTCTGTTCCCTACTCTGTCTCTGGTGAATCCTCTCACCTCCCTGTACCTCTGGTCTACATCCCAGTTCTTCTATGCATAAATAAATAAATAAACAAACAAACAAACAAATCTTTTAAAAAAGAGAAAATAGAGCAATCAAAAGACTTTAGACTTTGAAGAAGGTTTATATATACCCATCCCCAGGTGACACTCCTTTTTTTACCTGAATAGCCCTATTCTTGGCGACAAGTACGCCATTAATTGGGATTAGAAGCACCATAATCCCAACTCCTGCTAACACTGAGGGTCCCAACTCTGTCCATAAGAAGTAGATGGATAAGGTGATTTGCAGAACATTTGACCATAATAAGTGGAGGTAGCCGGTCACATCCATGAGCTTCTGGGCATCCACAGACATCAAGTTCACTGTCTCTCCAATGGTGTACTGCCTCCTGGCCTGGTTGGAGAGGGTCAGTGCCTAAAGAAAAAGACAAGGCCAAGGATACTGGGGGGTAAAAAGGGAAACTCAGGAAGTGAGAACACAGGAGAAGGATGGATTCTACATGGGCACAAATTCTCCCAGAAACTGGGCCTCCTTGGCCCTAAATCTTGCAGTGTTTTCTCATCCTTGATGACTCTTTCCTGTTATACTCTCCTTGCTCAACCATACATATACACCTCTTCAAACAGAAAACTCTTATTTATGCTTTAGTGTCAGCTTAGCTAGAAGAGGACATCCCTGAGTTCAAGCTGGGTGAAATAACCGTTTTGTATATTCCCATAACATCCTGTGTCCACCATTGTGCTCGTCACAGTAAACTGTAACTGTCTAGTTGTTCTATTTCTCTACCAGATGTAAACTCTGGCAGACAGGGTCTACATCTGTCCATTTCACTACTGACTATGTGGCATGCAGCAGAGATCAAATACTGAAGAAGGAAGGATGAAGGGGAAAGTGTGCATTGATCTTGGCCTTGCAGACTTTTGATGCAACAATGTTATTTTGGAGTCATACTCTTATGAGGAGGTTCCCCACAAAGACAGAGATTTAAAATGGATAGGAGGGCCTCCCCGGTGGCGCAGCGGTTGAGCGCTGGGTTGCGAAGCTGCCCGCGGCCTCTGCGGCGCCAGTTCGATCCCCGGCTACTCCCCGGCCACCGGAGGAGGGTCCCACATGGCGCGTAGACCTCTCCTGCTGCCCACTGCTCCCCTCAGCAGTGTACTTCGGTCCTTCTGCCTGCTCTGCTCCCCGCTCTGGTTCTGGTGAATTCTCTCACCCTCCCGCGTTTCTGACTGTACCCAGTGCATGTATAAACCAAACAAACAAACAAATAATAAATAAATAAATAAATAAGACATGCCTCTAGAAAAAATTAAAAAAAAATAAATAAATAAAATAAAATAAAATGGATAGGAAAGCTGCAGGCTCCATGCACCTGAAGTAAAATGACTTGTTTATTATCAGGAGTTTGTAGTCAATATTTAGATGCCTGAATCTTGTAGTGTGGGTCTTTAGTTCTCATGTTAGAGAGATCACAAGACTGATATCCACAGATGTGTCACTGACAATAATGCCTTACACAAATGCCTCAGCCGAGGGATTTGGAAAGGGGCACGGAAAGCAGCCTGCACTGTGCCTACTGTTGGAATAGATTGCATCTACCATTGGAGTAGATTGCATTCCCCCAGAAGAAAGACACCCTTATTCTAATTCTCACAAAGACAGTGGCCCAAGACACCCACCTCTCCTCTTCCTAGCAGCACTAGTGTCATGTTAATGCACAAATACACTCTTTTTAAAAACATACCAGGACCTCTCTGGTGGCGCAAGGGGTTAAGACGCAACCTATGAAGCTCGCCACAGCCACTGCAGCATGAGTTTGATCCCCAGGCAGGGAGAAACCCACATGGCACAGCAGACCTCTCCTGCCTCGCCCGCTGCTCCCCTCAGCAGTGTATTTCAGTTGATCTGTCTGTTCTGTTCCCCACTCTGTTCCCGGTGAACTCTCTCACCCCCCACAACTCTGGCCTGTACCCCAGTTCTTGCATGTATCAATAAATAAAATCTTTAAAAATAAAAAATAAAAACATAAAAGAATCCTTGGTTGTGCAGTAAAAAGAGGGAAATTTCCTAACATGTTAGGCCACCAAGGTTCTAGAGGAAACCTATGCCTCCCCTTTAGTATAGAAAAGCAGTAACAACAAAAGAAGTAATATCTAATAGTAATATCAAATTAATGACTATTCTTTTCTCAATAAACCTACAAGGTTGAAGAGTTATTGACTTAGTACTAATAGCCTTTGTCTGGAGGCATGTTCAGCCTATGTGACTGTAGGCATTAAAATGATCTAAGTCTTACTTCTCTACAAAATAGGCATAATAGACTTCATTCACAGGGCTGTGAATTGATAATGCATGTGAAAAATGTTTCATAACATTTTATAAATGAAGCATTGCTTAGACATACAAAATTACTCATTTTTAAATTCCTTTTCAGAGGCAACAGCTATTTAAAGGAAGGCCCCAGCAAAGGTTCTATGGACTATAATGCAAACTCTATGGACTATAATGATTGTAAAGCCTAGAATGTATTTAGAATGAAAATAATGTGAGTGAACCATCACAATTGTGAAAGTGTAAGTTGGTAGAAATGATTGCGGAAGCTGTTAGTGACCTCATATCCTGCAAACAGGCAGAAATCCAATTATCTCCAGAAGGAATAAGAGGCTTAAAAATTAATTTGGGAGAAGACAAATTCCAGTGTGAGAGAAGCTTAGAGTTCAAAGGTCTTGACCAGCCTTTTGATCTAAAGGTAATTGGGTGACCTCTCTGTTACTGATGAGTCAACATTTACTCAGGGACAAAGACTGGTGTTTTGGAGGGGAAAGCAAGGGAGAAAACCAGGAAATGTGCCAGACAGGACAGGACAGTGGGCATGCTGCAGCGGTGGAAGGAAAAGAGGAAGAAAGGACAACTGGGTGATATTCTTCCTATAAAAAGTCCTACCCCTCCTGTGTGAATTTGCTCCTCAGGCTTATCATCACTCTATTCTATTTTAATTTTTCTTCCATTTAATTTATTAAAAATTTGAGATATAATTGATGTCCCTTTCTTAAGGGACAGAATGAGACTTTGCCTTGGTATCTAGGATATAAAGGAAACACAGTTAAAAGCCATAAAGGGAAACCATAAAACAAGACATCAGAGGGAAGACCAAAAAATTCATCTTGAGAGACTGGAAAAGTTGTCACATCTGCAGAACTCAGTGGCCACAGCAAATGTATTTGCATGTTGAAAAAAGGAGTCAGCTAGGGGAGGGGCTGGTCAGCCACAAAAGACTAGAAAGAGGAGTTGCGTGTGGAGATGGAGGCCTGGCCCACGAACATTCCAGGCCATGGAAAAATGGTAACAGGTGAATGCACCAGGTCTTCTGAGTACAGTATCATCTAATATTTGGTTTGAATTTTGGTGGTTTTGAGAGTCTGCCCTTTGCCAGCTTCTTTTCTGATTTCACATTCTTTCTCAAGCCATTCTTACCTGGTCTCAAGAGGCAGGAAGAGGTATGTAAGTCTTTGAAGCTGAAAGGAAGGTCCTGGCAGCAGAATGACTTGCCAACTTTTCCCTGGATTGCACCCTCCCCCCAATACACACACACATGCACACACCCTATACCTAAGTTCACATTTTTCATATTTTGATTTCCAAAGAAAGCTCTAGGAAGGCTGTGTGGTTAGTCAAAATCATGTATTGAAGTCAATTATCATTTCCAACAGATTTTCCTCTAATCTTGGAATAAATGCTCACATTTGAAAGGGTACTATCTTTGGTGATACTGACATAGTCCTCTTACCTTCTTGTACACAGATGCCAAGATGGTTGTCCGTACATTTGCACCAAGCATGAAGCACAGCTGAAAGTACCTCTGAAGGCAGAGAGACTGCATGAGGGCCACAGCAAATAAGAGGATTGAATAGAGGTAGCCCTTCCACAGGTATGTGTCACGGTCATTTGCGAAGGAGATCAGCAATCTGCCAGAGCAAGACCAAGTAAGTGGTGCTCCTCACTCTGCCGAGGAACAGCCAGCTACCCAACCCTTACCCTGTAGGTAACAGAGGTGATCAGAACCACCCAATGCCTCTGGGAGACCTTATTTTTGCTTGGAAATGGGCAGCAAGAGCTAAGGGATGACGCGGGCTGTTAGAAGGTACAATGAAAGAAATGCTCTCCAAAGCTGCTGTTGCAATGTCTTCCCCCAACCCCTGGTGAAAGAACTTTGTGGAAAAGGTTAATTAGTTCCTGAAAAGGACTTAGAATGCATATCCAGCCTAGTTAGAAAGACTTCCCTGGGAGGGCAATTCATCCCAAAGATCCCCACAGACCGTAATCACTTGTGATTAACCTGAACCTCTGCCCTCCCCATACTGTGATGTGGAGGATGTGGTTACAGACACTAGGTAGACCTCCTAGAACTGCTGCCCAGTTCCTGGGCATGGCTCAGCTCACAGCAGGAATATGGGACAAGAAAGAGGCTCTAAGAAGTGTCTGTCATCCTTTGAGTGGAGGGATGTAGGAAAGAAGAAGGCTAATGGACATCTCCTCTTAGACCTAGAAAACTGCCCTGTGCTTTTCATGAACACAGTGCTGCAAGGTGAAAAAAATTTATGAGCATTTAGAAATAATAAATGTAATCCTAAGCCTCTGCTGTATACACCAGGTGCAAAGAGGAAAGAGGCATGGGAGGCCCGGGACTCACTTCAGCAGCTGAGGATTCAGAAACATGAAGAGGTCATGAACTAGCTTTAGCAGGAACGATTGCAGGAGGGTGACATAGAAGGTTTTGAAGAGAGCCTTGACCAGCCAGGACTTGGGATAGTCTTTCGTAGTCCCAGAATCCTTTTTTTTCTTTTTAATTTCTTCCTAGGTGCAAAACCAAACAACAACGGACATGAGGCTCTGAATAGCTCCAAGAATTAACCCCTGGCCCACTGCCTTCTTTGTGCAGGTTTTTGTCTTCTCACCCCTGTCTGGTAACCATCCCCCCTTACAGCTGCCATCACTGGTCCCCTTCCCCCATGTAACTGATTCTTGTAATCTGTTTTAGATTAGGACAACAGGGAACTAAGCTGGTGATGATGCCACAAAAAAAGAGAGAGAGAGAGAGAGAGAATAAACTCTGGCTGGAGGCAGAGGAGCAATCCTAGAGTGAAGGGTGTATGCATATACACACACATATGTATTACCGTGTGTATATCTGGTGACTACAGGTCTTTTTGTTCTTTTCTTGCTTGTGGTTGTTGAGAGATGTTATCAGTGAAATCACATTCCCTTATATGTTGAAATTCTAACCCCCAATACCTTAGAATGCACCCTTATTTGGCTATAGAGTCTTTGTAGATGTAACCAGTTGAAGATGGGGTCACTAGGGTAGCCCTTACTCCAATACGATTGGTGTGGTTCAACAAAGAGAAGGTCTGTGATGACAGAGCCAGAGACTGGAGAGATGCAGCTACAAGCCCAGGCAGAGGAGGCAAAGCAGGCTTCTCCCCTTCAGCTTTCAGAGGCGTTTTTGGCCCTGCCAATATTTTGATTTCATACTTCTGGCTTCCTGAGCTAGAAAACAATACATTTCTGTTGTGTTGACCAACACAGTTTATGGTCCTTTGTTATGGTGGCCCCAGGAATCTAATACGTGGGACATCACCACTCATCAGCCTCTTCCTTTCCCCATCGGTTGGCCTCCTCATTGCATTCCCCAGTGTCCCACCATGTCCCAAATTCTAGCTTCTCAGGCTCAGTTTCTAGATTTTTCTACCAGTGACATTGCTCATAATTTCTCTTGCTGAATTCCAATCTGATCATCTCTCTTGCCTGGACAGCTCTCCCCCAGCTTCCATGCTTGTACCCCAACAGTCCAGTCTTCTACCCAATTGGACTCTTAAAAATATAAATCTAATCACATTTTTCTCATCTGCACAAAACATTTCACTGGCTTTCCAGAAGACCTAAAATCAATCCAGGATCCTTATCATGGCCTGAAGTGGATACCACCAAGGGTCTACAACACTTCATCCCCATCCACCCTCCTGCACTTATCTCACCCCCACACACAGCCTCTCTCCACACAGCTGGGCTGCCTTTCAGAGTTCCCCTCATCCTTGGACTAGAATTCCTGCCTCCTGATGACCAGATGGATCCTTTTCTTCATTTGGGTCTCTGCTGGCACATGACCTCGTCTAAGAGTCTCTTCTCTTGTTCTAAAGTAGTACTTCACTCCAAACACATGAACATGTATTACTTTCCTAACAGCTCCTTTAACTCTCAAAAAGTAACCTATGAATTTGGCTCCAAGTTTCTTTTCTAGCTCTCTGAAGATGAGGACTCCTTTATGCTGTTCCTTGTACCCAGTGCCAGAATGGTCTCTGACATACAGTGGCACTCAATAAATATTCTTGAGTGAATAAATCAACTAAATGCTAATACTAAATCCCACACAATTCTAATAATGTCTATGTATCAATTTATTTTATTTTTCTATTTTTTAGAATATTCTATTATAGAAAATTTCAAATATACCCAAATGGAAAGAATCATATATTATATACCCATGTATCCATCATCAAGGTATTATTAGTATTGTGAATACTGTGAATAATATAAAATGCACTGTATAAAGTTCTGTAAAAACGTAATGACAGAATCACCAGAACACTGAAGTGCTCTTGCCCGAGACACACAGCACATTCACACAGACGCTCATAGGAAAGTTACCAGGACAAGGACATCTTGGCTTTGACTCTGGTTCTTGTTCAAGCCATGTGGCCTGGCTCCAGAGCTCTGCTTGGCTTTCTTTTGCTGCTGTCTCTGGAATGCCTTCCTGGCCTTCTGCAGCAATCTTGTCATGTGTGGTTCAAACTTGCTGACTAGTGTCTTGGTTTTAATCTCTTGATCAACCTCCCAGACATCTTCGAGTGTTAAAGGATGCTTGTAGCCTTTCAAAACGATGCTAGAACAAGAGTAACCCCCAGACTGAGACCCTCCATGCTGGGTCACAGGCTGTTCTAGATTCTTCTATCAGGCTTGCCCCCCAGTTCCAGGATGAAGGGAGAGAAAGATGGGACTTCTCCCTTGCCCCACAACCCCATATATTGACTCTTTGAACTTCACAGGAGTGGGGAGAGCAGAAAGGAAGTAGGTGGGGTGATGGAAGGTAATAAAAGATAAGAGGAGAAGGGGAAGTTGAGGGTCATTATTGCATTATGAGCCAAAAGAGTATCGTCTCCCCTGCTCCTTCCTCCTCCAACACTAGCTGTCCCCTTGTCACTCTGGGGCCTGGAGGAACCTCCACCACACCCTGAGGTAGCTGAGCAGACCTGAAGGCTGCGTCTACCTACACTGTCCTTCCAGATCAGACTCCCCAAGCAGGGATGTTAGAACATGGATGGAAAATCAAGTACATCTTTATTTTTACTGGCTTCTTCCTAAAATCTAGCCTTTCCTTCTAAAACGCATGTAGGCAACCGGCCAGAATTACAAAATGGAGAGCCTATACCTTTGTCACCAGCACACATCAAAGGTTTTTCTGCCACTTGTTCATGCTCATTACTACTTTGAAGTCATTAGACTCACCCCTGAGTTTAATGCAACAGTAAAGAAGCACTAGTATTATTATATCGCAGATTTTTGAAAATATTTTTAAAGGTATAGAAAATCTAGGTAACTATTTCAATGTATTTGTTTCCCTCTATAATCCTGGCAAGGGGCCCACGGACTGCAAGAGACAAGATTCTTGCTCCAGATTCTCTCGTAGCCCAGGCCTGTTATTTCAGCCTTTCTCCTCCAAGTCTATGCCACACTGCCTGTCCCTAATTTCCTTTTTCTGTCCTCCTACCTCCTTTTCCCAGTGTCCTTTCTTTTCTCCATGAGCCCAAGGTCACCAAGAACAAATTCCCCTCCATCCTCTGCCTAAGTAGAGGAGAAATGCAGATCAAAACAGCATTTTTTTTTTTAAAATTAAGATTTCCATCATTTTCAGAAGAGTGAGGGGTGGGAATATAAATGACCTATATGCCTGGTATTTCCTACCTGTTGTACCAGCTGAAGGTAATGTTACTCAGAAATGAAGCTGTGGATGATGGATCCTGTAAGACACAAAAATCCAGAAATTACGTCAACTGGAAACAGAAACTCTATATGGGACTCTAACATCAGAAACTGATTTTTCTAAATATGATGTTATGCCAGAAACTAGATGTGGTGCTGAAGTAGGCTGGTCATCAATCTTATTTGGAGACTCTAAGGTCACAGGTAGAATGACAACTAGTGACTTTCAGGCATAGATGGATGGACTGTCTGTGTTGAAGATTGGTGAGTCCATGTGCAAGTCACTATTTCTATACTCTAACCCCCTTCCTTTCCTTATGTCATGAAATGGTCTATAGTACATCCTGTGGGATCTCCATGAGACCCAGAATCTCAGTTATACTTGCCAAGATACCATTCAAATAGATAATATAGGAGGTGGGCACAGACATATTTAGAGTCTCACATTTGATGAATTATCTTTTTCTGAAAATGCTGAAAGGATCAGGATCAGGATCTGCAGTCCATAGCAGATGAAGAAGAGGCAAGAGTAGACCAGATTCGAGTTGCTATCCTAAGGGGGGAAAAGAGAAAATGAGCCAGAAAAAAGAAAATGATCTAGCCTCTCTGGATCAAGTCTATGTGAGTCTACTATGAAATCCCCAATTGCAATTCTATCATGGAGCTCAATTTATTTTATGCCACTTATGCCAGCTTAGAAGCTGCCCAGCAGTGCCTCCTCGAGCCACCTCTTTCCTCCATACCTTCAAGAGTGTCCGAATCAGGGTCTGAAATTGGAAAGTGCCACAGAGTATTGAGAGAAGCCAGAACAGGGACAGGAACCAAGAGTCCTTCTGCACACACCATCGCCTGCTGTGTTGAATCATCAAAACCAGGAGCTAGGGGGAAATTCACAACAATTTCTGAAAAATATTTTCACTAACCAAGGACAAGAGGCAAGAAGGATGTCAGGGAACAGGGACAAAATGGGAGTCAGAGGAAGAGGTTGTTATAACTAATCTCCTGTTAATAATCTAATGCTAAAATGTCAATTTCCTCTCTGATACCATCCAACTCACCCTTTCAGGGCCTCATGCTCTCCCTGCAATCCCCTTCTTCACCCCATCTCATTTACCACCCTTGGGTAGGGGGTTAGCCAAGAATGCAGAGGGTTGTTAATCTGCTTTTTTTGTTTGTTTTAAATCAGCACCATGCTGTTTATTTAACAAGATAGAAAAAACAAAACAAACACTTGTCCCCAAGGTCAAATATATACATTTGAAATATTTGAAATATTTATATAATAGAACCATGCCATAGTTCAATGTTAGGAACAGTGTTTTCAAATGTCCTCTTAAGACATCATCTGCATTTTTTTTTTTTCCTATGGGACCCTCACCAGTGGCCGGGGAATGAACCAGCAACGAGCGCTGCAGAGGCTGTGGGCCGCCTCGCAGCCCAGTGCTCAACAGCTATGCCACCAGGGGAGGCCCCATCATCTGCATTTTAATGGAGTTACTTGGAGAGGTAGAAAACCTTTTCAAGACCCAAGAAAATTAACTTCAGGATCTAGAGAACTCAGGTGGGGGAGGCAGATTCTGTGGTAGTGAGTACAAATTGTCTGTACTGAGACTTCCTAATATCAGACTAAGTAATTTTTTAAATCTTGCATTGTATCATTTCACTTGGCTATAGTAAGTTTTGGTTTCCTAGACCCAGTGCTGTGTCAATAAACCATTATTCTGAAAAAAATCCATGATTTATAACATTTGCCAGTTTCCATGATATAAAGACTTCTACCATAGTGGATTTCAAGTTACTAAACTCCCCAGGCAGGGCTAGGAAGAGACTGCACCTAATCAGCACTATGAGCTGTCTCCAGCTTTGGTGTATAACATGAGTAACAAACAAAAACATAAAATGAAATAAAATAAAAACAAAAAAATACTTGGGGCCAGACAGAGTGAATTGAGAGCAGAAAACTGCACTCCACACACCTGGCCTAATGGGACAACTGCTACTTGGTCCTGGCTGACCGCAGCCTGTGGGGATGTAGCCAAGTGGCCAGACATTCTGATTTTTCAAGGAAGTGTGGAAATCCAAACAAGTATGTGGCATCTTCCTCTTTTAAAATGATGGCAACCAAATTAATTTGTTTTTAAACACTGTATAAGCCCTCCAAAAGCCATGCCTGACAGAGGGACATAAGTTTCTGCCACCAAGTTTGTTTATTTTTTCCTTTACTGAGGCAATGGTGGTTTACAGCACTGTATTGATTTAGGGGAATATGTTCACACTCCTGAGATGTATGTCACTATCACATCCCCACCATTCAGGCACCCAGAGTCCTTTACCTTAGGCCCTAGTGTCCTTGTGTCCCCTCCCTCTCTCCCATCCCCATTCCCCTGCCCCTCCAGTTGCCACAATTCTGCAGTCACATTTCTAGTGTTTATTTTGGTTTAGTTTTGTCAGTTCCTTTGTGTGACTGGTTTGTATGTTTTTTCTATATTCCACATATCTCATCAGATTTATACAAACATTCAGAGACTCGGTGATGCATTGATTAAAGTCACCAATAAATTTAAAGGCAATATTTACAGCATTTAGAAAATTCTCTGACATCAAAAAACTGCATCTCGGGCTTCCTTGCCCCTCCCAGGCCTGGGAGTCCCACTTTATTTCTGCTCTTTTTCTTCTCAATAAACTTTTTCTAAAAAAAAAAACAAAAACAACCTGCATCTCACCTGTGATCTTTAGATGGTAAGATACACAGTCAGTGAAGCTAGCACACTAGAGAAAAGTCTCTATAAATTTTGCTTTGACCCATTACAACTAAGTTTTGCTTCACCATAGTTCCCTTGAAAAAATTAGATGAAATTGGTCTTGATTTTCTTCCAAAAGAGAAAATTTCAGTTAGATGACTATGAGCATAGAGAAGAAAAAGAGAATGGGTGTGATGATGGGTCTTACCCATGTGCCCAGGTACAGACTTGGATTGGTGTATCTAATGGCAGGGACTGAGGCTGGCCCAGAGTCTTCTGTGAGCACAAGGGCCAGCTCTGTGGCTGCAAGAATAAGAAGAAACCCAACAAGCACCTGAAAGGGGGAAAAGACCATTGTTAGGAGGATATCGTTCTCTTTTGTTGTTTATTTTATTTTGTTTGTTTATTTCATAGAGGTAAGGGTGCTTTACAATAGTGTATATGATTTGGGGGTATAGGTTCACACATCTCCTTCTGATATATGTGACCATACCATATCGACCACCAAAGCACCACTAATCTCCCACCATATTCCATTGGATCCCCTCCCCTCTTTAAGTAGTGTGTTACATGTTTGCCTTTAGGAATATCAGGAGTTAAAATAGAGCAAGCTGGAGCTAACGCACCCACCCCAAGGATGACTAAGTAATGAGACTACAAACCAGCAGACCATTCCCAAGCCAAGGAAAAGGAGAAGCTCTTGCTACAGGTGTACACTTATTAATCTGGTGCAAATTGATTAGAAATGCTTTAGAAATTGATTAGAAATATAACAATCTATATCAAAAAGGACTAAGCTTTTTTAGAACGCAATCTTGGGTCAAGGGCCATTTCAGAAGTGAGACATTCCTATCATCTCAACTTCTTTTCTGAGTCTGGAGAATTCAAAAGGCAAAGAATGGAATTCCACAAAGAAGTTGGAGGAAGAAAATCTTACTTTCCAGTGCTAACCTGTGTTGGTAGAGGAACGGGGGACCTGTAGTAAAAGTACATCTACAAAAAGAACCTCAGCAAAGTGGACCAAAAGAAAAAGAAGTGTGAAAGACAACGAAACTTCCTGTAAATGGAAGACAGCACTGGAGAATGACAGGTAAATCATCAAAGATATGATTCCTTCATTGCCCTGGAAAATGCCATCAGCCAACCTGCTTTAATGGGACATTGTGCAGCTAAGCACCTGAGGCCAGAAATCAGAAGTTAATGAGAGGATCTGAAAAATGCACATTGAAATCAAAAGGACATTCCCGACACGAAGGAGGCCAGGATCCTGAAACAATCAGAGAGAAAAGCAAAGGTGGGCAAGGGAAAATAACTCTGGAACATTCTGCGGGAAACTAATCCTCCTACAGTGGCTGTTTCTCCTGAAAAGGGGGTGCTCAGGCCTGTCCTTGAAGCATCTGCTGCTCGAGGTTGTTGACCCAGAGGTAGTGATAACTTCTACCCCCGTACTATGTTTGCCCCTTAGACCGGAATTGCAGCTCTGGCCGGAAAGATGGAGGAAGAAGCACAGTCACCATGAGAGCCAGACAATGTCAGGGGAAAAGTGTCCCTGCAGAGAGAGACTAGGTTTGTCTGCAGCTCCATAGGGGACAAGCATGGGTACTGGAGGAGCAAGGGCTGTGCTGTATTCCTCCTCACTATTGGAAAATTGTCCCCCCCAAACCTGGAGGACAATGTGTTGTGCCCCAAATGTGTCCGAAAGAATAGGGTACTGATGAAAAGCCTCCAGTGAGATAACAATGCCAGGGAAAATGTCACAGGCGATTAGTTAATGATAAAATGATGACTACTGCCAATTCTGGGGTGGGGATGACACTGAACCCGGGGACCCTCCATGCCCCGACACTAAGTTTAATGACTTCAGTATTTTAAGTCAAAGTGAAAGCTGCTGGGCCTCCCCGGTGGCACAGCAGTTGAGCGCTGGGTTGCGAAGCTGCTCGCAGCCTCTGCAGCACCAGTTCGATCCCCAGCCACCGGGCGAGGGTCCCACATGGCACACAGACCTCTCCTGCCGCCCACTGCTCCCCTCAGCAGTGTACTTTGGTCCTTCTGCCTGTTCTGCTCCCCGCTCTGGCTCTGGTGAATTCTTTCACCCTCCTGCGCTTCTGACTGTACCCAGTGCTTGTATAAATAAAGAAATAAATCTTAAAAAAAAAAAAAAAAGTGAAAGTTGCTATTCTCACCCCACTTCCCCAAACATATTGTTATGTATATCAAACAAACTTTTTCAAAGTTTTCTTAATAATCTGAGGCTTAGTACATGTTTCTGGGATTAAAAACAGGGTACTTTTTCAGTATTTCCAATTATAACTGTTCTATATATTTCTACTGTTTAAAGATTACTTCCAAATCATAAATGCAGAATATATATTGCATTTAAAATGTGCATGTATATAAATCATTATATTGTATTTTAGGAAACCACTTTTATTATATACAGATTATCATGTTTTAACCAAAAAGCATGAAAAAAGGACCAAAAAGGTCCTCCTACAAAAGCAATTAAAAAAATTGCTAACTAATGAATGCAAATATGGACATAGAATACAAATGGATAATTTAAAGAAAAAGAAACATAACAGCTTGTAAACATATGAAAAGGTGCTTGGCTTCACTAAGAGTAGTGCAATTTCCAATTATGACATGCCATTTTTCACTTAACTGATTAGCAAATATCAAAAGTTTGATAATAGAATGTCAATGAAACTGAGGAAAAATCTCTATGAAAAGCAACTTGCACTGTCTAAAATTTTGAGTCAATTTCATTTCTAGCTTATCCTATTAGTGGTGAAATTCACACAGTTCTGTGACTATACAAAAGCCACTGAAATAAGTAGTCGAAATGGGTAAGTTTTATTACATGTGATTTATACCTCCAGAAAGCACTTGCTTCTTTCTTCAAGTGATACCTGGGGGCACCTGGTATCTTTATCTTTCTTTCTTTTTGAAGTAACCAGTTTATGACAATGTATGTGATTTTTAGCACTTGAAGGTGCTGCGGCCATCTGCAGTCATGTGCTCACTGATAACTGGCTTGGTATGCTGAGGTTATCAGAGAAAATATGAGAACCATCAGTTCCTATCGATGATGTTAAGCTGCTAAATTAACAAGTTCTGGGTCTGCCCTACCTCTGGGCTTCTTGTTATATAGACAATAAATTCCAATAGGTATGACTTGTAGGTGGGATAGTCTTACCTCAAATATACCTATTCTTTGTAGTCAGCCATGACAGAGAACAAGAATAGGAAAAGGACTGAAGCAACAGTCTTAAAGTTCTGTTTATGGATCTGCTCACGGTAATGCCAGTCACTTCATTCTCTCCCCCACCCCAGTTCATCACTGCAAATCACTGGCAACAGCTATATTTGCCCTTCCACCCCCAACCGAGCTAACATGAAAGTACTCTCTAGAGAAACTGAATGTTTTCCCTGTGGAGGGCTAGGTGGGTAATGTGGACATTGGTGCCCCATCCTCATTTGACCTGCAGTAGGGATAGAAAGGTACAGCCCAAGATCTGCTCTTGGGGGAAGTTGCTAAGTCCAGAGTGTGGTCCAGGGCTCAGACCTGACAGGTTCCCATCAAGAAAAGACCAACTAGGGAAGTAGATTTACACAATGGTCGCTGTAGAGCAACCCATTCCAGTCACACATGTTCATAACTTAAATCCTTTATTCATAGATGCAAACAATGCACTAATAACCACCAGAAAGCTGAGAAAAAACAGGGTAAGAATATAGCCAAGATAATTAAACAGAATTGATTCTGGGATGAACCAAACAGAAATCATTAAGGGAACAAAAGAGAATTTTTAATTATATTAAAATTAATACCCTTTGAGAAGTCATTACATCCTTTAATAGACTGCTGTTAATAGAGAGTATATTTACATATTAGGAAAAATTCTTAGAAATTAAACCCATGATTGCTAGAAGAAAGGATTTTTTTAGGATCGCTGGAAGAAAAAATGGGGAACATAGAGAAAAAGAAAAATTTAAAAAAGAGGGTGAGACATTGAGAAGCATCAATTTAGAGACTCTAATATCTCAGATGTTCTGGAGAGATGAAACTTCAAAACTGGAGGAAATGAAAAGAATAATGTGTGGACATTTCTTAGATAAGAAATTCTTAGATAAGAAAGACATGAATCTTCAGTTTGAAAGTGTAGAACTCATTAAACAAAAAAAGACTCATGTAAACAGGACTCATAAAGTTTCAGAACATCAAGAATAAAGAGGTAAAAGCTTCTAGAAAGGATAACAAATACTTAGAAGAATTCTAACTCAGTAGCACAGGATGTTGGGGAACATGATGACATCATTAGGGTTAACTTTTTTTCGAACCTAGCATTCCATATGCCAATGAACATTTTCAGAAAGCAAGGGCTCAGAGACTTTATTTACTGTTGCTGTTCCTGAAAATTTTATTTGAAGAGCTTCTCCAGATCCAAGAAATCTGAGGATATCAATTATCTCACCTTACATAAGATGCAGAGTCTAAAATTAATGGCAGATTATTTTTAGGTGTAAAGGTAACCAACAGAAGAACTGAAAATAACCATGCAAAATTAAAAGGCAGAAAGAAGGGAAGAGAAGAAAGGAAGTTAGAGAGATGGGTCAATGAGCTAAATTGTGTTTCACAAAACACAGAAATTAGTCTTTTTGAAGTTAACTGTTCAAGAAATAAAAACATTATTTGCAGACATGGAAGTAACTCTCTAAGTAATTTTATTTTATTTTTTTATAATTTTGTTGTTTTTTTTAAAGTCTTTTTTTAATATATATATATTTATTTATTTATACATACAAGCATTGGGTACAGTCAGAAGTGCCGGAGGGTGAGAGAATTCACCAGAGCCAGAGCAGGGACTAGAACGACCGAATCGCCAGAGCCAGAGCAGGGACCAGAACGACCGAAGTACACTGCTGAGGGGAGCAGCAGGCAGCAGGAGAGGTCTGCACGCCATGTGGGACCCTCGCGGTAGCTGGGGATCGAACCGGTGCTGCAGAGGCTGCGGGCAGCTTTGCAGCCCAGCACTCAACCGCTGCGCCACCAGGGGAGGCCCCCTTTAGATTTTAGATTGCAGCTAACTTGAGGTCATCGGCATGTATGTTCATGGAATCCTGAATCTAATTTGTCTTTCTAAAGCCCGCTCTATAGGTCAGGAAAGATTGGGGGGCGGGGGCGGAGTAAAAAGAAGCAGATATCAGATTTTATAATGTAACATCACAACTTAGATTAGAGGGTCTATCAGTTTCCAGAAGATCTTCTCTGCACGAAACAGGCAGCTGGCGGAGAGGGTCTTCCTCTCATTTCTCCACCCAGTACTGCCTGTCCTTTCCATTTTTTCCCTACTCAGTTGTATCACTGTGAGTACTCACCCCCTTCCTCTGTGATTGTTTAGATTCATGGAAGACTGGGAAAGCTCTGTTTCAGATCCAAGTTTTGGAAGATGAGCAATGGTTGAATTGCCCAAATGATATGAAGGACACATTATATAGTTCATTTTCACATCATGGTAGATGTCAACTGAATCAGGGTCTCCTGATTTATTAGCATAGTTTAAAGGTAGGTAGTCCAGTGTTTATTCTGAAATACTGAAAAGACATCTCTCTGACTGATTGATTACTCATCATTGGTGTTTAGAGATTCTAATAGCCATAAGATTCAAGGGTCAGGCCTTTCTGGTGGTGCACGGTGTTAAAGTCTCAGCACTACAAAGCTATTGGCAGCCACTGCTTGAGTTCGATCTCAGGCCAGGGAGCTAACTCGCCTGTTGCAGCAGACCTCTCCTGTCTCACCAGTTGTTCTGCTCAGCAGTGTATTTCAGTGGATCCGCCTGTTCTGTTTCCTACTCTGTCTCTGGTGAATCCTCTCACCCCCCACACCCCTGGCCTACACCCCAGCTCTTTATTTATGCATAAATAAAAATAAATCTTAAAAAAATTCAAAAGTCACTATTCTTATGCAAAAATCAAAGTCACCTTGACTAAGAAACAGAGCCAAGGGTCGTGAGGCACAGGTTAGGTGGTGAGGGGCCATGAGAGTATGGTTCTGCCTGAGACAGCAGCACCTGGGAAAGTTGGTTAAAAACAGAGAAAAGATCGCTTTAACTGGGGCCTCCCTGGTCGCGCATGTGGTTAAGACGTAACCTATGAATCTGTCTGCAGCCACTGAAGAATGAGTTTGATCCCCTGGCCAGGCAAGGAGCAACCCACATGGCATAGCAGACCTCAGCAGTCTGCCTGTTCTGTTCCCCACTCTGTCTCTGGTGAATCCTCTCACCCCACGCCCCCCCCACACCCCTCTGGCTTGTGCCCCAGCTCTTGTATGCATAAATAAATAAATAAATAAATAAATAAATCTTAAAAAAAAAAAAGAACGTTTTAACTACCAAGAAAATGTCTCTATTATACATCAAGAAGCTAGTTAAAAAATAGTGGGCATTCCTTACCTGTTTAGCAAGGTAGAGTTTGGATATAGAAAATCTCTTTGTCCTGTGTTTATACACATGGAGAAGCTGCCAAGGGGCCAGAAGCCAAAGGAAGCCCAAGGGAATCCACACCAGTACAGTTTGCTCAAAACAAAGTGGCAGGTCTGCCTCCGGACTATTCAGAAATGAGGAATTCTGCAATGGAAGAATTGCTGGATATACACATTTTTGAAGACAGAAGATCAGCCACGGCCCAGACCCCAAACCCCACATCCAGGCAATGATAACTCAATGCTATATTACCAACCTGACCCTTTAGCTGCATTTTTGTCATCCCCATTGATACAAATTCACCAGTTATGATATTTAGTGACTTTTCTGGCCAATCCAACCTCTAAAAATCCTTTTTCTAGGATCCTAAGCAAGTTTTTTCACCACTGCAGGAGATCTCACCACTGCAGTTAAGTTGGAGGGTAAAGAGGGATCATTACTCGATCTAAAGGGGAGAATAATTCCCTGAAATATAAAACCTTTTTATTTTTATTATTAATTAAACTAACTGGCTGGCATTCAAACATGCAGGCAGCAGATAAGCAGGATGCTTAGTCATATTTAGCCTCTGATGACCCAGAGAGGACCTTCGGCACAGGAGTGGCAAAAACACTTTAGACAGAAAGCTTATGCCCAGCAGGTTTTGTACTAGTCGTTGCATCGCGCAGTTAACAGAAATGTCTTGTGAGGTCAGGGGGAGAGTTGCAACAATTCTTATGTCTGAGTCATGTGAGGGTAGAGTTTTCTCTTCCTAGAAGATTTTTTAAGTTGTCTTGTATAACTGTTTATACAGACTTAAATAATAAGTTGAGGTACTCTGAACCAAGAGGATCTGTCAGATAATTCTTAGAGAATTCTCAAAGGATGGCCTGTGGCCTATTAAGCCCCACCTCTCTGGGATAGTCACAATTGGCCATCTAGCCTCAAGGTCCTAGGGGCCCAGATTCTCTCTAAGAAGGGTAGTGCTTGTCTATCTCCTCTCCAGCTTTTCTTATCTCTCCATAAATTTATGTAACTTTACAGTTCAAAAGAATTACCTACAATATTTAAACAATTTTAACAAGTACTCCAGCTCCTTCAGGTGCTGATGTTAGGAGTTTGTAGTGGGTCATACTTTATCAAAATCACTAAATCCAGGCTCACTGTTCATTCTCTATGCCACTAAACCGTTTGATAGTTTCTCATCCTGTCTTGAAATTCTGTGCTCGAGTGGATCAAAAAATTTCTCAGTGCTCACCATTGTCACTTCAACATCAACTTATCCCAAAAAGATTCATTAATAGGGGCCTCCCTGGTGGCGCAGCGGTTGAGTGCTGGGTTGTGAGGCTGCCTGCAGCCTCTGCAGCGCCAGTTCAATCCCCAGCTGCTCCCCAGCTGCTCCCCAGCTGCTCCCCAGCTGCTCCCCAGCCACCGGAGGAGGGTCCCACATGGCGCAAGGACCTCTCCTGCTGCCCGCTGCTCCCCTCAGCAGTGTACTTCGGTCCTTCTGCCTGCTCTGCTCCCCACTCTGGCTCTGGTGAATTCTCTCACCCTCCCGCGCTTCTGACTGTACCCAGTGCTTGTATAAATAAATAAATAAATCTTAAAAAAAAAAAAAAGATTCATTAATAGAACTTTTCTTCCTTCTACCCACAAACTACACAATTTCCTTTCCTAGCATTGATAAAATTGGAAACCTCTTCCCTATTTTTCTAATTAGGGAATGCAATTTTGCTACATAGTTCAAGAGAAGGCTTTGGGAGAACATAATGTTAGAAAATATGCTACTTTTCACACATAGAATACCCTCTGGCAATATTGTGACTTATCATTTCTTTAAAAAGCATGTATTTTATTTATATGTATTTATTATTAAATTTATTTATTTCCTTACATGTAGTCCCTGTAGTTTTCCCACCACCATAGCACCCATGATCCAACACCGTAGTCCCTTGTGAAATTCCCTCCCCTGTTCTGACCACTTCCTCTCTCCTTCCCTGCTGTAGGCTCAAATCTATGGTCAGCTTACAAGTTTTGTTTTTTTTTCCTGACCCTTTTTTTCTCTATATTCCATATATAAGTGAAACCACCCAACATTTATCTTTCCCCTTCTGACTTATTTTACTTAGCATAATTCCTTCCAGCTCCATCCATGTGGCCACAAGAGATGGCCTGGGGCATGAGTTTATCTAAAAAAGCATGCATTTTAGTCCATACTTAACTACTCTGATTTTTATTGGTGGCCACTCTAGGCAAATCTACTATTTGTTCTAAGTCCAAGAAGAGTCAACAGTCAGGACGACTGTAATTTCTTACCCAAAAAGTAGAATTGCAGAAGGTCTCCAGCATGATTCCTGGAGCAGTCTGGAAGAGAGACTCTCCTGTGACGGTGCTGTTTCTTACTTCCTTTTTTCCTCAGAAAAGGTGGAAGGCAAGTAGTAAACAGGAGATCTCCCAATCTCCTGATGTCCCAACTACAGGCAGATCTGTTGACCTTTCATCTCAACAATTTAATCGTTAACCTTGTTCAGATGTATTTTTATATTACTTCAGTGCATAGACATGTGACTAAGGCGTCCCAGGGGCAGGTACATTCACCAGTTCTGAAAGCACCAGAAACCTCTGTGGGTGTGGTCATGTATAAAAGGAAGATGTCAGCAGAGCCAGCTGGCAAATCAGGAGTGGAAGAACCTTTCTTTCTCTTGATGGCACGTGACCCAAAAAGAGAAGCATCATCGGAGGATCATGCACCTCTAAATGTGCAGTTTCATTCCCATTTCAAAGCCATAAGGTTCATAGAAACGTGAAATATTTACTCTTCTAGATAGGATTTAAAACATGGTTTAAAGTAGTGTAAAGGGCCTCCCCAGTGGCGCAGCGGGTTAAGTGCTGGGCTGTGAAGCTGTCTGCAGCCTCTGCAGCATGAGTTCGATCCCCAGCCAGCCAGGGAGAAACCGACATGGCCTGGCAGACCTCTCCAGCCTCGCCCACTGCTCCCCTCAGCAGTGTCTTTGGTCCGTCTGCCTGTTCGGCTCCCGGCTCTCTCTGGTGAATTCTCTTACCCTCCCGTGCCTGTGACCTGTACCCCAGTTCTTGTATAAATAAATAAATCTTTTTTAAAAAAAGTGTAAAACTAACGGGGGTGGGGGAGGGAGTAGGATCAAAACAAGGGTAGTGGGGATTTTATGGGGACTATAACCATGATGAAAATGCATACATTATACAGAAATGAAAAATTATGTAAAAATATATAAAATAAAAACATAAAATAAAATAGTGTAAAACTTGTTTGAAAAAGTCAAGTGAGGTTATAAAATAGCCTATCCGGTGTGAACCTACATACATATAATATACATTTGATTTATTTATGCATTTATGCAACAGAATAGCTCTTAGGACTTTGGGTGATTTTTATTTTCCTTTTTGCTTGTTTTTAATTTCTGATTTTCCCATAGTTATCACATTATTTGTGTAGTAACATTTTTAAAGCAAATTTTATATTGTGGTAAAAATGCATGCGATAAAATTTACCTTTCTATTCTTCAGTAAGAAAACAGTAGTGTTGGGGCCTCCCCGGTAGCGCAGTGGTTGAGCGCAGGGTTGTGAAGCTGCCTGCGACCTCCACGGCGCCGGCTCGATCCCCGGCTGCTCCCAGGCCACCGGAGGAGGATCCCACATGGCGCGCAGACCTCTCCTGCCGCCCGCTGCTCCCCTCAGCAGTGTACTTCGGTCCTTCTGCCTACTCTGCTCCCTGCTCTGGCTCTGGTGAATTCTCTCACCCTCCCGCGCTTCTGACTGTACCCAGTGCATGTATAAACAAAACAAACAAACAAATAAATAAATAAACATGCCTCTATAAAAAAAAAAGTGTTAAAAAAAAAACAGTAGTGTTAAGTGTATTTACCTGTTGTGCAACCAGCCTCCAGAACAATTACATCTTGCAAAACTAAAACTCTATGCCCATTTGACAAGTCCCCATTTCTCCCTTCCCTTAGCAAAGCAAGTGATCTTCTACAATCAGGGAACCCTAAGTTAACAGCAGCCAGACAGGTTTCCCACATATTAAAATACAAACACTGCTATTTTGGAGGATCATGTGGAACCGTTTTAATTGTCAATATACACATAAACATTTCTTTGTTCTGTAGTTACACACAGACTATTTACAAGATCAATTAACAAGAGAGTAATGTATAATTATTTATTTATTTATTTATGCATACAAGAGCTGGGGTACAAGCCAGAGATATGTGGGGGTGAGAGGATTCACCAGAGACAGAGTGGGGAGCAGAACAGGCAGACTGACTGAAATACACTGCTGAGGGGAGCAGGAGGCAAGATGAGAGGTCTGCTGCACCATGTGGGTCACCTCCCTGGCCAGCCAGGGATCGAACTCGTGCTGCAGTGGCTGCGAGTACCTTCATAGGCTGCATCTTAACCCCTTGCACCACCAGGGAGGCCCCAACCTAACTTTTAATAAACTTTTCATGCTATGTGTGGGGCTGGCATATAGAACTGAATGGAGAGGAGCCCCAAAAACAGTCAGGTTGCAATACTCCCAACTCTTTGCCATGCTGGTTTTCACCAAATCCTGATATAATAGTACTTCAAAATGGGAGGGGACAGTTAGGAGAGCAGAAAGAAAACCCCTAGATATTCCAAGCTTTCTCCTACAGAGACAAACCTGAGAGAAACCCCTCCAAAGCAATTCCACCTTTGCAGAACAAGGTAGCCCCAATCACCTTGGAATGGCCAAAGGAAGCAGTAGGGCTGAGTGAAATCTCCCAAGAAAACAGAAAGCAGGTGACAGGACTGAGGGCAACCCAGGGAGTTTTACCTCAATTTCCCATCTGAGCCAAGAGAAGTCCACAGCCTGAAGGTACACATATCCCAGCTCAGGTCCCATGGCTTCACGGCTCACCACTCCTTGCTCTTCTGGTGAGTAGTACAGATAGTGTTTCTTGAGCTTTCTGGCTCTCACAAGGCAAGTTGTTTTTCAGATTTGCATTTATTCAGTAATTCTTCCCTTCTGGGGTCAGTGATGTGGAATTTTGGTTGTATGGTCATTGATTGTGATTATCTGTAGGGTGGATTCAACAGGAATCCGTTCTGTGACAGGTGGCAGACAGCAGATTAGCCTGGTTTGGTATTTTTGTCTGTTTGCCATGAAGATTCTGATATTTCCTAGCATTTATAACTATAAGTTTGAGATGTTGTTAATGTGCTATAATGAGCTTCTGACCAGAGATAGAATATATCGTGTCTATTTGTCTTGTGTGCACAAATTGGTGGGTTCCTGTAATTCTAAGCTCAGAACCTCCTTCTTCCCCCCAAGCCTTCATGTTTACCGTTAGATAACAATATCTCTAAATGTTACCATTAGATAACAATATCTGTAAAGGGCTGATAAAACCAGGCTGGATGATGTAGCAGGTTCTGATAGGAAATCGGGGTTAAACTCTCTGGGTTGCCCTCAGTCCTGCCCCCAGCTTTTTATTTTCTTGGGAGATTTCATTCAGTCCTGCTGCTTCCATTGGCCATTCCAAGGATAGCTGGGGCTGCCTTATTTTCTATAGGAACTTTTGAAATAAAGGACAATATTGAAGGGGACCCTTAAAATAGAAATGAACAATATCCCTAACATACAGGAGTTGGCTTTAACACAGAATTCCAAATTCTTGTTCCTCTGGACTCTTTAAATGAGGCTAAGAGATGAAACTGTGTTTATTTATTTTTTACCTTTTATTATTATTTTATATTTTATTATTTAGATTTATAATTTAAAAATTTAGAGAAGAAACTTGTTATTAACATTAATACAATTAAAAAATTTAAATGAGGACTTAGCCTCAAAAGTAACCTCACGAATTGCCAACTCTAAGCAAGTTCTGCTCTTTAAAAAAACTGACTGGAACCCTAAACATCTGACTGTAGAAATGAGGCTCACAGAGAGAGATGAGGAGGGTGAGGAGTACAGGGGAGAGGAGCCCAGTGGACTATGTTGGTGGGCTGGAGGTGGGCGTGACGTGATAGATCTGAAGTGATCCTATACTTCTGAATCATATTGTAAACCAATGTTACTGCAATGAAAATAAATAAGTATATATATAAAAATTGATAGAAAACCAAGCCAGTTTTACAATTCTTTGTCAGATTAAAAAGAAAATCATGAAATGACTCAGGTTCATTCTGATAATATTCTTGCAAGGAGCTCAAATATGTCTAATTATAATTTTTTTGTTCCTTGAACTCAATGGTTCTCAACCTTTTTGGTCCTAGGATCCCTTTTATGCTCTTAACATTTTATGAGAGTCCCAAGGAGCTTTTGTTTACATAGGTTATAGTAGTTAATTTACCATGTTAAAAATAACAACTGTGAAATTTAAAAAATTCTACTTACTGTGCTTCCCCTGGTGGCACAGGCAGTTGAGCGCAGCACTGTGAAGCTGTCCGCAGCCTCTGCAGCACCAGTTCCATCCTGGCAAGCCGGCGAGGGTCCCACAGGGCACAGCAGACCTCTCCTGTCTCATCCACTGCTCCCCTCAGCAGTGTATTTCGTCATTCTGCCTATTCTGTTCCTTGCTCTGTCTCTGGTGAATCCTCTCACCCCCCCAACCCTGTGCATCTGGCCTGTACCCCAGTTCTTGTATAAATAAATAAATAAATAAATAAATAAATAAATAAATCTTTTTTAAAAAATCTACTAATTCATTTAAAAGTAACAAACATTTCATATTAACATGTATTTATGAAAAATAACTTTTCCAAAGTAATTTTAAAATATTCCAAAGAGTAACATTTTTTACATTTTTGCAAAATCTCTTTTAATATCTGACCTGATATATAGTTTGATTCGTATATCTGTTTCTTCATTCACTCTTTTGTGGTATCACACATTAGTGGTAGTCCCTGGAAAACTCCACTGTACACATGCTAAAGAGAGCTTGAAAGGGAAAATAATATCCTAGTATTATTATGAAAATAGTTTTGAACTTACAGGTAACTTGAAGTGTCTCATAATCACTAGAAAACGCCAAGCCATATTGTAAGAACTATTTAATCTTTTTTTTTTAAGACTTATTTTTTTAAGATTTATTTTTATTCATTTATACAAGCACTGGGTATAGTCAGAAGCGCAGGAGGGTGAGAGAATTCACCAGAGCCAGAGCGGGGAGCAGAGCAGGCAGAAGGACCGAAGTACACTGCTGAGGGGAGCAGCGGGCGGCAGGAGACGTCTGCGCGCCATGTGGGACCCTTGCCTGGTGGCCGGGGATCAAACCGGCGCTGCAGAGGCTGCAGGCAGCTTTGCAGCCCAGCGCTCAACCACTGCGCCACCGGGGAGGCCCAGAACTATTTAGTCTTAATAATCTTAAATTCTTAGTAGAATAAAGTGCTTCTGCTTCTACCTTAAATCTATTTTATTTCCATTAGTTCCTTCAGTGTACTGGAGGATTTGAGAATTTTTTCATTTTTTGAATAGGAAATGTTTTTTGAGCCAACGATTTGTTACAACTAATCTGTTTCCAGAGGAAAGTAATAAAGTAGATTATTATCTGTATTTGTTATCTAGATTATGTAACAGTTTTGAAATTTTTATCCTAAGAAGTTAAAGGAGGTTCTAACTTAACTCCAGCTTAATGAGTACTGGAGAAATATCTCCTCATGCCTCTGGCAGAGAGAGGAGAAAAGTAACCATTTGAAATACACTAGAGTATTCTGTTCTTAACAAGGTCTGTCATAAGTTGTTTAAACAGAGCTTAACCTGCAGGGCTTTTAATCAGAGCCTAACCTGCAGGGAAGAGAAATACCTAGCAGCAGCCCATTCCAATCCTCCTGCCCCACCTAAGGGAAGGACCTGAGACAAGTACTTGTGAAGTTCACAGCCCAGAGAAACATGTTCACTAAGAGATGAAAGATAATCACAAAAGTACAGAACACTTCCTCTCCCCCCACATCTTACCACCACATTACTAAAGGCTTGTTTCCACAGTTCCTTTTACCCAAGTCATGTGCAGCTATCTAAAAAAGTCACAAGATACACTAAAAGGCAAAAACAATTTGAAGAGACAGAGCAAACAACAAAACTAGACTCAGATGGCAGGGATATTGGACTTATCAGATCAGGAATTTGAAACAATTATGATTAAATGCTCAGGTCTCTACCAGATAAAGTAGATAGCATGCAAGAACAGATGGGTAAGGTAAGTGAAGAGATGAAAAGTCTAAGAATCAAAATGAAAAGTTAGAGAGCAATAACAATGTAACAGAAATGAAGAATGTCTTTAATGTGCTTATTAGGAGACATGACACAACTGAGGGAAGAAAATCTGCACCTGAGGGTATCTCAATATCTGCTCCTGAGGGTATCTCAATAGAAATTGCCAAACTGAAGATCAAAGAAAAAGAGACTGAAAAAAACAAAACTATTCAGGAGCTGTGGGACAACTATAAGAGGTGTAACATACTAATTAATGGGAATACCAGGAGAAAAGAGAACAAATCAGAAAAAAATAACTGAAGCAATAATAACTAAAAAGTTTCCCAAATTAATGTCAGACACAAAAGTACAGATCCAGGAATCTCAGAGAACGAAACAAAAGCACTCCTGGAACTCATAAGCAACTACAGCAAGGTAGCAGGATACAAAATTAACATACAAAAGTCAATCACTTTCCTTATACTGGCAATGAGCATTGAATTTGAAATTAAAAACAAAATACCATTTACATTAATACCCCAAAAATGAAACATCCAGGTATAAACCTAATAAAATACATGCAAGATCTTTATGAGAACAACAAACAACTTTTTTGTTGAAAAAAAGATGAAAGAAATCAAAGAACTAAATAAGTGGAGGGACAGTCCATGCTCATGGATAGGAAGATTCAATAGTGCCAAGATGAGTTCTTCCAAACTTGATTTATAAATTTTAAGGAATTCCAATAAAATCCCAGCAAGTTCTTTTATGGATATCAACAAACTGATTCTAAGGTTTATACAGAGAGGCAGAAGACACAGAATAGCCAACAGAGAACTGAAGGAAAAGAACCAAGTTAGAGGATTAACACTACCCAACATCAAGACTTACTATAAAGTTACAGTAATCATGAAAGAATCATGTTAAGTGAAAAATAAGTGAGGAGAAAGATAAATACCAGATGGTGCCACTAATATGCGGAATATAAAATAACTCAAATTAATAGTCAGATAAAGGTAAGCTGAAAAACTAACCCTTGACCGCTGACACAGCTGAAACACTGAGGGGGAGGAGAAAGAACAATGAAGGAAGGAAATGCAATGGTTTATTGTGGTGGAATATGGGAGAGTATAGGTGCACTATAGTGGTCCCCCGATATTACCTCAGTTAAAAATAAAGAAATAAAAACACTGCAGTAATCAAAGTATTAGTATTGTGTTGATGAAAGAATAGACAGATCAATGGAAGAGAACACAGAGGCCAGTAAAAGATCCATATAAATAGTTAAATGATCTTTGATGAGGGAACATAGGCAATACAGCGAACATCCATGGGCAACAACAAAAAGAATCTAGACACAGACCTTTTACAAATATTAACTCAAAATAGAGCATAGACCTAAATGGAAAATAGAAACAAAAAAACTCTTAAAATAGAGCAGAAAATCGAGATGACCCTGGGTTTGGCAATGGTTTTTTAGATATAAAACCAAAGGCATGAAAGAAAATATAACTGAAAACCTGGACTTCATTAAAATGAAAATTTTCTGACCTGCAAAAGATATTGTCAAGAGAATGAAAACATAAATCACACATTGGGAGAAATAATTTGCAAAAGATATCTGATAAAGGCTTGCTAGCCAACAACTACATGGGACCCCTAGAAAGCAACAATAACAAATAGTGAAGTACCCAATTAAAAATGGGTGAAGGACTTTAACAGACACTTTCCCAAAGAAGATATACAGATGTCAAATGAGCATATGAAATGACACTCCAATTAATCTTTCATTAGGGCAATAATGTTAAAACATCAGTGAGAGACTACTACACACTTACTACAACAGTCAAAATCCATGATGCTGACACCATCAAAAGCTGGCAAGGGTGTGGGGCATTAGGAACTCTCATTCATTGCTGGTGGGAGTACAAAATAGTAAAGCCACTTTGGAAGAAAATTTGGCAGCATGTACAGTGTATCTTGAACTCAGCAAAGCATCTCACACGATATATCTGGATTTCTCTGTAGATAATACCAAGAATCTTGATACAGATAAGAGCATACTTACAAGTACCTTTAGTTGGCTGAACAGCTATCTATTCAAATAAATTAAAACAATGTAACCTATGGGACATCTCTGCTGCTTCCCAGAAGAATCTGCAGTAGCTCCAGCAGCTGCCTGTTCTGCTCCCCACTCTGTCTCTGGTGAATCCTCTCACCCCCTGCACCTCTGGTCTGTACCCCAGTTCTTGTATGCGTGAATAAATAAATCTTTTTTTTTTTTTTAAAGAGAATTCACATTTAGTGGCCTAAGTCAAGCTCACATAGACTTCTTAAATAATGGGTACATTTCTAAGTTAAGCACTCTCAAAATTCTCTTTTAGACAATAATAAAAACAAAGAGAAACCCCACCGACTGGGAGAACATTTTTGCACACAACACTAATGATAAAGGACTGATCCCAAAAATCTACAAGGAACTGATGAGACTCAACAAAAACAAAGAAAATAATCCAGTCAAAAAATGGGCAGAAGAACTAAAAAGAAATTTCTCTGAAGAGGAAATGCAAATGGCCAACAGGCATATGAAAAAATGTTCAACATCACTTGTAATCAGGGAAATGCAAATCAAAACTACCATGAGATACCATCTCACACCAGTGAGAATGGCACATATTAAAAAAAACTAGCAACAACAAATGTTGGCGAGGTTGTGGAGAAAAAGGATCTCTCCTGCACTGTTGGTGGGAGTGCAAACTGGTCCAACCACTATGGAGAGCTGTGTGGAGATTTCTGGACCTACTAAACATAGAGCTTCCATATGATCCAGCAATTCCACTCCTAGGTATTTACCCAGAGGACACAGAAACATCAATTCCAAAGAGCACCTGCACCCCTATGTTTATAGCAGCACTATTTACAATAGCTAAGCTTTGGAAACAGCCCAAATGCCCAAAAATAGATGACTGGATCAAGATGTGGTCCATATACACCATGGAATATTACTCAGCATTCAAAAAAGATAAACACATGCAATTTGCAGCAACATGGATGGCACTGGAAGGGATCATGCTCAGCGAAATAAGCCAGAAAGAAAAAGAAAAATACCGGATGGTCTCACTCATAGCAGGAATCTAGAAAACTTAAATAAGGGACCAGGAAAAAGAATAACTATAAGAAAGAAAATATCAAAATCAACAAATAACTATGAACAAGAGACACTCTATGGGGGGTGGGGGGCGGGGAAAGGAGGGCTTGGGGTCAAAATAAGGGGGTTGTAATTGTATGGGGAATATAAAAATAAAATTTAAATTAAAGAAAAAAATTTTGTCTCTTTTAATCTTCGCAACAACCTTATGAGGTAGGTATTTTTATCCCAATTTTACCAATTAGGAAACTGAGGCTCAAAAAGGTTAAGAAAATTGCCCCATGTCCTGCAACTTACAAAGAATAATGCTTTATTATCTGCAAGGCAGAAATATCAAGCAATGTCCTCCCACCCCTTTGTGGAGTAGAGAACACTGGAGAAGTTCTGGGGTGGGGGGGAGGTCAACTAGAAAATCTCTGAGATTTTATGATTTAATGTATAAAATTTACACAGAAGACAGTAACACTGTGATAATTCCCTTTGCCTAAGGATATACTATAGGATTTCTTTAAATTACAAGTTTTCCTAATGTCTTTTGAGATGTGATCTGAATAGGATAAATACTTGCAAGTGTTCAAGAATATTCTTATTCCCTCATGGTGATGTGTTCCATGAATTCTCTACATTTAAGTGCTATCATTGATACTTAAAGACTAAACTAATGAAGGGCCTCCCCTGGTGGCGCAGCAGTTGAGCGCTGGGCTGCGAAGCTGCCCGCAGCCTCTGCAGCACCGGTTTGATCCCCAGCCACAGGGCGAGGGTCCCCATGGCGCGCAGACCTCTCCTGCCGCCCGCTGCTCCCGTCACAGTGTACTTTGGTCCTTCTGCCTGTTCTGCTCCCCGCTCTGGCTCTGGTGAGTTCTCTCACCCTCCCGTGCTTCTGACTGCACCCAGTGCTTATATGAATAAATAAATAAATCTTAAAAAAAAAAAAAACCTCCAATTTAAAAAAAAAAGACTGAATTAATGAAGCCTGGATTCTGCCCTTACCTCTGTTGGTCTAAAGGACTGATCCCAAAAATCTACAAAGAAATGATGAGACTCAACAAAAACAAAGAAAATAATCCAGTCAAAAAATGGGCAGAAGAACTAAAAAGAAATTTCTCTGAAGAGGAAATGCAAATGGCCAACAGTTTCTTTTAATTCTTCTGCCCATTTTTTGACTGGATTATTTACTTTTTGTTGAGTTTCATCAGTTCTTTGTAGATCTCTGTTGGTCTACAAGACCAACAGAAATTATTTCTCTCAAATTTCTTCTTATTGGTATTCAAAAATCTCCTCTTAATGAAGAGAATTTTATTTCCCAAACCCTAATATGTGTGCTATAAATGATTGCCCAGAGACAATTCAGTAGTAAAGAATGTTCAGTCACAATGACTCAGGTAATAAAATACACTGTATACATGTCCATTCAGTAAGCAAATGTTAATTAGCAGTTACATTTAAAACAACTTTGAAAAATCTACAAAAGTTCAATGTTCAAGATAACCAGAGTTGTATACTTCTAGTTAATGATTATAAATAAACTTAAGAAAGGTTTTCTCTTATGTAATCTCTTAAAATAGACATCTAGACATAAGTGATAATAGTAAAAAGATTATTTTTCCTTTTTTATATTTTATTTTATATAATTATTGCATCATTTTTTCATTTTTGCACAATGTATGCATTTTCATTTTGGTTATATTCCCCGTACAATACCCACCCCCTTTATTTTGGCCCCAATCTCTCCTCCACCCCCCCTCCACCCCCCGCCTGCCATTAGTGTGTCTCTGGTTTATGGTTGCTTGTTGATTTTGAGTTTTTCTTTATTATAATTAGTCTTTTTCCTGGTCCCTTATTTAGGTTTTCTAAATTCCTGCTATGAGTGAGATCATCCGATATTTTTCTTTTTCTTTCTGGCTTACTTTGCTGAGCATGATACCTTCTAGCTCCATCCATGTTGCTACAAATTGCATGAGTTTATCTTTTTTACTGCTGAGTAATATTCCACTGTGTATATGTACCACATCTTCTTGATCCAGTCATCTATTTTTGGGCATTTGGGTTGTTTCCATAGCTTAGCTATTATAAACAGTGCTGCTATAAACATAGGGGTGCAGGTGCCCTTTGGAATTAATGTTTCTGTGTCCTTTGGGTAAATACCTAGGAGTGGAATTGCTGAATCATATGGAAGCTCTATCTTTAGTAGGCTGAGGAATCGCCACACAGATTTCCATACGTGCCGTACCATTTTGCACTCCCACCAGCAGTTCAGGAGAGTTCCGTTTTCTCCACAACCTCGCCAACATTTGTTGTTGCTAGTTTTTTTTTTTTTTTAATAATAAATTTTATTTTTATATTCCCCATACAATTGCAGCCCCCCCATTCTGACCCCAATCCCTCCCCTCCCACCCCCGCCCCCCTAAAAGTGTCTCTGGTTCGTAGTTTTTGTTGATTTTGATTTTCACTTTCTTATAGTTATTCGTTTTCCTGGTCCCTTATTTAAGTTTTCTAGATTCCTGCTATGAGTGAGACCATCTGGTATTTTTCTTTTTCTTTTTTGGCTTATTTCGCTGAGCATGATCCCTTCCAGTGCCATCCATGTTGCTGCAAATTGCATGTGTTTATCTTTTTTGAATGCTGAGTAATATTCCATGGTATATATGTACCACATCTTCTTGATCCAGTCATCTATTTTTGGGCATTTGGGTTGTTTCCAAAGCTTAGCTATTGTAAACAGTGCTGCTATAAACATAGGGGTGCAGGTGTTCTTTGGAATTGATGTTTCTGTGTCCTTTGGGTAAATACCTAGGAGTGGAATTGCTGGATCATATGGAAGCTCTATGTTTAGTAGGTCCAGAAATCTCCACACAGCTCTCCACAGTGGTTGGACCAGTTTGCACTCCCACCAACAGTGCAGAAGAGTTCCTTTTTCTCCACACCCTCGCCAACATTTGTTGTTGCTAGTTTTTTTAATATGTGCCATTCTCACTGGTGTAAGATGGTATCTCATGGTAGTTTTGATTTGCATTTCCCTGATGACAAGTGATGTTGAACATTTTTTCATATGCCTGTTGGCCATTTGCATTCCTCTTCAGAGAAGTTTCTTTTTAGCTCTTCTGCCCATTTTTTGACTGGATTCTTTTCTTTGTTGTTGTTAAGTCTCATCAGCTCTTTGCAGATTTTTGTGATCAGTCCTTTATCATTAGTGTTGGGTGCAAAAATGTTCTCCCAGTTGGTGGGGTTTCTCTTTGTTTTTGTTATTGTCTCTTTTGCTGTGCAGAAGCTCTTTAATTTGATGTAGTCCCAGCTGTTTATCTTCGCCTTCACTATCGCTGCTTTGGTGATGTGTCTGTAAAGATGTCTTTGATGTGCAAATCACGTAGTGTTTCACCTATATTTCCTTCTATATATTTTATGGTTTCAGGTCTTATGTCTAGTTCTTTATCCATTTTTTTTTTTA
>NW_023605194.1:21400043-21431079 GCF_014898055.3 Talpa occidentalis
TGCTCAAGACCTGTCCCATGCTGGGACTTTCTCTTCACTGACCCCTCAGAGGAGGCTGCTCTCCTCAGGCTGCCCGCCTGCAACCATGCAGGCCTCTCTCAGCAAACCTGTCCCTTTCTTCCAGCCCACTGGTGTCTATGCAAGTGTCTTTTACTCTTTTGTCCTTATCCCTAATAAACCTGCTCTTTAAATATAACTAATGTCCGTCTCGTGGGGAAACTGCCTGGGAAACTCGCCGATGTGGCTGAAACGGGCGCTCTGCTGACAACCTCTTCCCTTCAGAGTGAACCCAAGGACCGGACTCCAAACCCACTGACTCTGAAACGACATCAATACACTGTAAACTAAAAGCAGGTCAAATAAAAGGAAAAAACACCCAAACCATATGAATGGCCATCCACAGAGGACGAGACAGGAACTCTTAGAGCGCCCCATCAGCTGGTGGACTGTCATGCAGAAAGAATAAAGTAGGTAAAGCTCTATCCACTGACATCAAGGGGGGGCCACTCTATGGTTTAAGAAGCAAGTCTCAGAGCAAAGCTGATAATATGATTCTTTTCATTTAGAAATACATTTATATGTATTTATATTATATTTATATGTATGTATTATATGTATATATGTACAAAAAATGCAAAAGGAAATATTACCAAATTGTTACCAATGGTATTACTGGGAATGAGGTAACAGGCTATGGGTAGAGAAGACAGATAGGCAGGGAAATTTAATAATTTATTTTTTTACTTTATAACTTCTGGTGTGTAGATCCTGAACTTAATTGCATGTGCGTTTTTAGGATGAGCTTTTATTGCTTTAATAAAACAATAAACAGCTGGAGTTTTCATTAATCTGTCTTTTGGAAAGAGACACACATTGCAAGGAATAAGATCACTGCTAATGTCGGCTTACTCCCTGGAGGACTGTAGATACCTGGAGTGTCTCCTCCATTTGTATAGGTGCTCTGCTGCTGCTGAAAGATAAGAATAGAAAAGTTGGAAAGGAGGCGCCACAAGACCAGAATCCTGGCTCACACAGTGCTGGGAGCTGGAGGTGGCGGATGAAGGGCTTAACATAACCGTTTAGCCTAGCACTTAACCATTAACCATGCAAGGAGAGACCTCTGGAGAGAAATCCCAAGCATGTGTCAATGGGCTGTGCATGACTCTGCCTGGGCCACAACTTCCCCTGGACCTTCTTAGGTAGAGCAAGACTCGTTCCAAACCCAGGATCTGCAGGGCACACGACAACGGAGCTGAGGAGGCAGCTAGAAGCACGTCTCACAAGCCTGCTTCCTTAATGCAACTCCAGGATGCACTCAACAAATTCTTTGACACGTTTTTTTTGTTGTTGCTATTGTACAAATGAACTCCTGGAAATATATATATAAATAAAAATTTCATATCAACTGTAATTTTAGGCTGCAAGGAAAAACAGTATTTAAGAGATATTGAGGTCAAGAACGTGGCTTTAGAATGATAGAGACACTTTGAATTCTAAATCTGCCACTTACTTAGCTTTGTGATCTTGGACAAATGATGGCACCTTTCATTGTTTTCCTGGTACCTCTTCTGAAGGCCCCTCCTCTCTCCAGCCCTGAAATGCTAGTGTTTGCAGGCTGCTGTCCGTGGTCCTCTTCCCCCTTCCTGGGCTAGCATTCTCTTCCTGTGGCTTCAGTTACCCCCACGTGCCCGTGACAGACAAGCCAGCGGGTTGGCACCATGCTCTCCCTGATGCTCTGTCATGGCTTCCACTTCCCACACTCTTAGACCCTTGAACATGCCTCACATGGTCTCTCAGAACAGGTTCTAGAGCATCTTTCCAAACTCAGCACTCCCTCGCACACTGCCCTCTGCCCTCTCCGCTAAGTCACACCAAACCATCTTGCCTTTGTTCGACTAACAGTGTTAGGTGCACTCAACTCTGGGTCTTGGCCACTCCTATGTCCCCAGCCTCAAGCCTCCTTTCTCCTTCTCTTCTCTTGGCTAAATCATGCCCATCCTTGAGAGCCCTGCTCACACCCTGCTCTTCTTGAGAAACCCTCCTGGTCCTCTGGGTCTAGGCTAGAAGCCTTGGCACCTCACCCCATCATTTCCTGAGGCGGCACTCCTCTTGAATATTTGGATTGCTCATTAGATCCTGAGCCCCATGAAAGGAGGGAGCATATTTGTCTTGTTTGTCATTGTGTACTTAGAACACATCAGTCAACGTTGGCACTTAAAAATCTTATACTCCACCTCTGTTGAATAAAGCACTATTATTATTAATATTATGTAGTAGTTTAAAACAGGACTTTGAAGTGAAATGTTAGTTCCAATGTCTAACAGCTATATAACTTCTGGTAAGTAAATTAACTTGTCTATTCCTCAGTTTCCTCATCCGTTACCCCATCTTAGAAGATACTTAGAAGAAATGCTTAGAAGAAATGCTTAGAAGAAATTAAGGACTCATTGAATCCTCTCCAATTATAAAGCAAGTGCCCAATACTTATCAGCTATTTTAATACTTAAAAAATTGCTAAAAAATGCAGTGTCTGACACATAAGAACTTAAAAAATTAGTTACTATCACTGTAATTTTTTGTAATAATAAAGACAATACCTAGTTCTAAAAGTTTAGATTTTAGTATTATTTTCTTCAACTGCAGCATATTTCTACTTAGTAGGTCAGGTGGTTCTTCCTTCTAGGAAACTATGTGACTACTTGGGAGGAAAATTATTAGGGATATTAAGAGAAAGGAAAGAGAACCCATTGTGTGTAGTATTAAGAATGTTTTGGATTCATTTGTAGTATAATGGCTGGACTTCCGAACACATTATTTTTCTGTGATTGTTGCTTTCATTCTAGATAGTAGTTTTCAAGCTGTGGTGATACCAAATCAGCAGCATCTGGTATCTTATTAAATTACCCATCAACTGTATCCCAGAGGTGGTTCTATAGTAGGAACTGGGTCCACAAAATTTACCAAGCTGTCCTGGGGATTCTGATGCATAATGAGGTTTAAGAATCTGTGATCTGGGCCTCCCCGGTGGCGCAGCAGTTGAGCGCTAGGTTGTGAAGCTGCCCGCGGCCTCTGCGGCGCCGGTTCGATCCCCGGCTGCTCCCCGGCCACCGCAGGAGGGTCCCACATGGCGCGCAGACCTCTCTTGCCGCCCGCTGCTCCCCTCAGCAGTGTACTTCGGTCCTTCTGCCTGCTCTGCTCCCCGCTCTGGCTCTGGTGAATTCTCTCACCCTCCGTGCTTCTGACTGTACCCAGTGCATGTATAAACAAAACAAACAAACAAACCAGCAAACAAATAAATAAAGCATGCCTCTATAAAAAAAAAATTAAAAAAAAAAAGAATCTGTGATCTATTAAAAAGCAATTGGTTAAAATGAACAACTGCTCTGACCATGTGGCAGCATTGGGCTCAGTGGGACTATGTCGGAAGGAGCGGGAATCAGAGAGCTTGTCTCCTGGGGGATGCCTCTGTTACTGGGAGTGGCTTCTAGGGACTATTATTACCTCCAGGAGAATCTAAAGATAACTGGCTCCAACTTGAAGGGTACTAGCTGCTGAGAATCACTGTTGGCCTATTGGCCAAGAGGGAGAGGAGATCTCACCAAGAAGTGCTGCTGGGTACCTATTAGGAGCCTTGCAGCAGATGCTGCCTCAGGTGGCAGGGGGTTAGCTGGAGGTAGCCATAGTGCTTATCAAAGTAAGGCCCCAGGATCACCTGCATCCAGAATCATCTAGAGAGTTCATTAAAACCCAGATTTCTTGGTCTTATTCCAGACCCACTGCCACTCGAGCATGCTTCATCGACTATTTTGAGGCATGTTAAAGTCAGAGAACCACTGACAGAAAGTTAGTTGACAAGACCCTGGGCTATCACTGTGTTTCCAACTCTGCCATCTGGAGTGGAGAGGTGTTCTGCTTTGTCTTGTCACATCCCCCTTCCTGGCAGCCAGGCAACTTGGAGACCCAGACATTCTGCCTGGAACTTCAGACTGACTTCTCAGGTGTTGCATGGTGACAGCCCTCAAAGACAAGGTGTGTGGTATAACCCAGAAAAGGCTTTTTTTTTTTTTTTAATCAAAGTATAACTTTTTTTGAGTTATTAGGTGCTAATGTACTTTTCTGAGGACAGCCAGAGTGGACATTTGTCTTTTAGGCTTTTAGTTACCATCTTAGCAAAAATGACTTTCTACTTGAAGAAATCTCAGTTGGGATAAGTGGACTTTTGGATCAAGAGACAGAGTCTTCCTGTATGGTCCTTTGATGATGACAGGGCTGTCCTGGCACCTTTGGTTCAGGTGAGTTAAATATTTTGTGACAACTACACTGATCTGTCAAGTAAAGATAGATGAGCAAGAACTTGGCTGTCAAGGGGAATATTACCACCTTGGTTTTCCCATCAAACGCTGTCAGGTTTTGTAACTTGAAGAAATGAAAGGGAGAGAGAGAGAAGGACAGTTTCTAATGAGCTGTAGGCATGGCCCCCCACCAGAGGGAGGCCTGGCCCTTTGTGGGCCTGCCCAACCCTGACTTTGTTCCCATGCAACCAGGGTGAATCCTTGAGTTTCTCTCAGAGAAAGAGAAATGGCCTGGGGCTGAGAGGCACAGTCTTAAGTAATTTCTCTCATTATACACGTCTAGTGCCTAATCACCATTTTAAAGAGGAAGCACTATCAGGGCAGACTTGGAGAATTCTCTAGAGAGGATGCCCTCCTACTACAGCTTCATCAGTGTGCTTTTCTCAGTGGCCTAAAATGGGAGAGGCCTGGTTCTCAGCGAGGTTGAATGTAGGTGGCCTTCGGTCCCCAGGAATTTTAGAACTAGGACAAAAGAGAATATACAAAGTGCTAATACAGAGATCCTTCTAAAAGTAGGATCTGCTTACAAGGGCAAGTTATCCAAGGAACCTGAGAGGTTGTTAGCATCAATGCCAAGTATAACGCTGGGTGGGAGGGTATCCAGAGGAGTCAGAAGATTCTAGTAATCCCAGGGTCCAGCAGCGACAGGTTTAATAACAAAAGCCCTGGGTGCCCTACCCATTTTTGTTTGGTGTAGGTATTACAAATTTGTTTTGTTTTTGTCAGCGACTGTACAATTTATTATAAAATTATGCATTCAAGATTATGATATTAAAATAATAATCAGTTTAAATAGTCTATCATCCAGGATTACAGATGGTATGACAGCCAACAGCCCTGGAATGTGTTCTGAACAGTTACACAAGCAGTGTGGTGCGTGGATACATTCTTGTTGTAAAACATTCAGAAGTTTACACAGCAAAAAGTCCCTCACCCACCCATTCCTCTTCCCAGGGGTAACCACTGTCAACAGTTTGGTGAGTATCCCTCAGTGATCTTTCTAAACATTTACATACACATGTGTGTGTGTATGCACACTTATCTTTTTGCATAAATGAGATTATATATCACATATTGTGAGGTAACTTTTAAAAACTTAGTAGTACACAACTTAGAGATATGTTTGTGGCATATTTTGTATATATAACTTCCTCACTCATTTTAACATTAGCACATATAGCATTACATGAAAGTGCCCCACTTCTATGACCACTTACTGATTAGTGGACATTAAAATTGTTTCCAGTATGTTTGCTTTTACAAACAGTGCTGCGGGGCCTCCCTGGTGGTGCAAGAGGTTAAGATGCAACCTATGAAGCAATCTGCAGCCACTGCAGCACAAGTTCAATCCCCAGCCAGGGAGCAACCCACATGGCACAGCAGACCTCTCCTCTCTCACCCGCTGCTCCCCTCAGCAGTGTATTTCAGTGGATCTGCCTGTTCTGTTCCCTACTCTGTCTCTGGTGAATCCTCTCACTCCCCGCACCTCTGACCTGTACCCCAGTTCTTGTATGCATAAATAAATAAATCTTTAAAAAAAAATAGTGCCGCGGTGAGCCTCTGCATAAGGATATCTTTGTGTGCACGTTCTTGTAGGTAGAGCCCTGAAAACAGAATTGCATGGTCAATGGTAAAGTTCAAAGTCATTTTTTTTGTTTCTTTACCATTTGAACATGTGTTTATTATACAGTATGCCTAACGACTCGTCTCTTGATTCATCTCTATCAATGGTCCTCAACCCCAGGGATACATTAGGCGGAGGAACTTAAAAAAAATATGCATGTCCAGATGGCGGTCTAGGTCCATGGAATCAGAAGCTTTGGGAATAGAACTTAGGCTTTGGATTTTTAGAAAATTGCATCAAGGATTGAGAATCATTGATCTACACATTAAGCAAAAATAAAACAGAACTTTAGAGCATTTTAAGATAGTACAACTAATCATTATGGAAACATTCAATCAAATAATCTCTGATTATCTTTCATCATTTACTCTGAAAATAGCTTGAGTAAATAAAGTTGTCCAAGTTAAAAATAAATTTGATGTTTGATAGTTGTATACTACTTTTTCTCTTTTGAAATGCTTTCCTGTTTTATTTCAGCATCTTCCATTGAAAGAGGTAAGCAGGGTGGGCCAGAGATGACCTTGTCCATTTTACAGTGTAAGAAGCTGAAGGAAGAAAAATGGTGCTTCTCAATTTTAATGTGCTTATAAAAAAATACGGGGGTCTTCTTAAAATGCAGATTCCCACTTAATGTGCTTGGGGTGGGGTCTGAGAGTCTGCATTTCTAACAAACCCCTAGGTGACACTGCTGCTGCTGGTCTAGGACCGTGCTCAGTAAGCACCTAGACAAAAGGTAAAGCTAAATACAGTGGGGACCTAATCCAATAGAAGAAGCTGGGTGCCATCCGAATGATCAATACCTGGTTTGACAAAGAATGTGGAAGGAGAGAGGAATTCAGAGTGGAGAGGGATGGAGGGTAAAGAAGGCCTAATCTACACTAGCTAAACAAGGAGTCCCGTGCTCTAAATGGGAGCACATTTATCACACAAAGACATTCCAAACCAACCAGCCACCACAACATCTGTAAAATCCTGGAGCTTGGCCAACTCTGAACTTGACTTGTCGCTGCCCATCATTTATGCTCTTGGTTCAGCATCTTCCAGAAGAGACTGCAGCCACTGCTGGCCCTTGGCCTCTCAAGTCTCCTGGTGCTGTCCTCACCATCTAGGACCAGGCTACCCTTAGTTCTCTCACCATAAGACATTCTTATCCACTGTTGGGTGAGAAAATAAACACATAAATCAATCTTCCTGATTCCCCCCTTTTCTTGATATTTCTTTCTTTAACTTAATGAAGATCTATGTTACTCTTAGAGCAAATTTTTACTTGCTTCATACTTCTCCACTGAATCACATAGATAAATTACTTGTATCTTACTAATGGAGATTAGATTCTTTAAAAATGATTTTTCCCTTTAAAAAAAGAATTAGAAGTAATAATAAAATAAAAAAGTAAAAGGCAGTAATTTTATTTTATTTTATTTTTTTATTTTTATTTTTTTAAAGATTTTTTTATTTTTCTTTATTTATACAAGCACTGGGTATAGTCACAAGTGCGGGAGGGTGAGAGAATTCACCAGAGCCAGAGCGGGGAGCAGAGCAGGCAGACTGAAGTACGCTGCTGAGGGGAGCAGCGGGCGGCAGGAGAGGTCTGCGCGCCATGTGGGACCCTCCTTCAGTGGGTGGCCGGGGAGCAGCCGGGAATTGAACTGGTGCTGCAGAGGCTGTGGGCAGCTTCGCAACCCAGCGCTCAACCGCTGAATCACCGGGGAGGCTCAAAAGGTAGTAATTTTAAAGGGCCTTTTTCTCTTTAAAACATTGGCTGCCACAGTGGATTCCAGAATTTTAAGATTAATAGGTGCAAGTTGCAGGGTATAAGAAGTGCTGGTGGGGTAGGAATTAGAGGTGGAATGTTATCCATGCTGGAGGGAACATTCTGAGGGGGCGAAAGCTGGCTTTAAGTAGGTTAAATCCCCCTATTATAGGCTTTTATGTGTCTTTTCCATGAAGGCACATAGCTCTTACCATGGCTATGATTTTAGTCACTTTACTTGTACAATGCTGTCATCTGTCTTCCCCATTAGATTAGTGAACCCATGGGACAAGGACTTTGTTTTTTTGTTCACCATGTTATCCTTAGCACCTACTACAATGCCTGGTGCATAGTAGAAGGTCAATAAATATTAATTGAATGAATGAATAAATCATGAAGACAAAGAAACAGTGGCATTATGTTATGAGATAAAGTTAAACTAAGGTTAAAGTTAGAACTAAAAATAAAGAAGTTATCAAGAAGTCTACAAAGTTTACTACAGAAGATTCCTGACGTGAAGAGTTAGAGATTCATTGCTGTAGTCATGTGGAAAATTAAAACTAACATACAACACCTTACCCTTTAAATAATTTTGACATTATTATGTTGTTTTTCTCTGTAAGTCCTTTGCCTCTTCCATTTCTAGAGAAGGATATTTCTCTGCTCAGAATTTGGAACTGTAGTATGGAAATTAATACAGTGTCAGAAATACAGTGACTTCATCATGGGAACATGGACCTCTCATGGTCTTTTAAAACACAATTAATGAATATGTTAATTCATTAATAATACATTAAAATGTTTTTGAAAAATAAACTCTACCTTAATGGGAAGTTATGGGGTTGATTTCCAGATATGACTTAATTTAACTATTCTGAGTTCTGAAATAAAAACACAATAAAAAAATAATGTCACTCATCTACTCAAACTTTCATCACACATGAATCAACCTGGCATAGTGCAGCAGGGGCCCTAGAGCCAGACAGTCTGCAATCATATCCCACCACTGTTGAGCTGTGTCATCCTGAGCAAATTGCTTAATTGCCTTATGCCTCAATTGTCTCATCTGTTAAATAGGCTAATAAGATCATCTACTTCCATTGCTATCATAATTTGAAACAGTTAGTGCTTTTACAGCTGTACCTGGCACAATGAGGGAATGGAAAGACCAGCACACTATACAAGGTGCTTATTAGTAGGGTTAAAGAAGACAATACCAAAGCTAAAGTGTTTTGGTATAATATTAGAGCTTCAACAAAAGGCAAATGAGGATACTTGTAGAGTTTCTTGAAGGGATTATTCAAACTCATCAGACTTTAAATGAATGAATCTAAATGCTCCAGAAAATGCTTGGGTGATTAACATGACATTCATTGGATAGAGTACTCTGGATATAAGAAGAAATTAACCAAAATAGAAGGTGCCATAGAGATGAGTCCTTCCCAATTGGTGAAAGTCTTTAGAGTTTACAATGCCAGAAAAGAACGAGAGATAGGTCTGCCACTGTATTCATAGAGAGGACAGGACAGAGTTTAGGAGGAAGAGAGAAGGGACATGGAGAGGAAGTGGGAGAAGCAAACCTTTAAGGAAGAATCAGTGTGTGCTTCTTGCAAGGAAGAGGAACCTTGTGTGATCTGTCATGAAAATCTTTCTCCAGAAAGCCTATCTGTTTTGCTTTGTGCTCATAAATTCCATCTCAGTGCACTAGCTCTTGCTTGATGCCACAGAGGATATGCCTAACCTGTACACTCCAAGTTTTGCTACCAAAAGAACTTTCTGGTCAATGCAGCTAGCACTTGTATTATACAAAAGAAGTTCAATTTTTGTACTCCAGAATTTATGTTTGCCTTTTACTATGAGCTGATGTATAAGTTGTGTGACTTCTAGTGTTGTATTAAAGAAGCTAGCTAATCTCATCCAAGCTGCAGCCAAAGAGGACAAGACAAATCTTTGGCATTTGGGATTGAACCAAAAGGGTTAAAGAAGATGAAATTTTAAATATTACATTATATTTGTGCTTATCTTAGGTATTTTCTTCCAACATAAACATGATAACCATTATCATATATCTTAGAGTGTCTTTTTACCCTTTTTTCCCAATTATCCTTTACTTGCCCCCAATATATTACATTTAAATTTCCTCAAGTAAATTTAAGTAAAAACAAAAGTGAAATAGTAACCAAGTTTAAATTAGAACACTGCACCTGACATAGAGAAAGAATGGAGACTCAAACAGTACGTAGAACATATCCAAAATTTTAGCTTTAACTTCTTTGTTCTCGCTAGGATTTCTATGCCCTGAGATTAACCATTGCATCCTTTCAGACCTGGTAATCAGGTCCTACTCAAGGCCTGGAAGAGTGGAGATGTCCAAGTTCAACTGTCAGAGAAATGGTCTCATTCTTATGATGTTTTCCCAACTACTCATACTTCTTTGCAACTTGCAGGCATAAAACCCTGTATGCATCACTCCAGAGTAAAGAAAGCCCTGGAAGGTGATAACCTAGAGATGAAAACCCATTGGTCTTCTGAACCTGTTGAAGACCTGAGATATTTGTTTATGGGAGATTTTACATGAATATTAATACTGGATTTCTAAAAATTACAATGTGAAACTTCTGAAGTGTCTGATATGTTCCAATACGATGTTCTGGAATTCTCTAAGTTATAATGTTGAACAAATTTCCTTGTCACTATGTCAAGTTTTATCTGGTCAGAACCAGTTAGAGCCGGTTTTATCCTGCTTGAACTGGTATTATCTGGTCAGAGCTGGTTTGAACCAGTTTGAGCCAGTTTTATCTGGCTTGAACTGGCATGATCTGGTCAGAGCTGGTTTGAGATGGTTTCATCAGGTCAGAACCACTTTTATCTGATCAGAACTAGTTTGAATCAGTTTGAACTGTTTTTATCTGGTCAGAGCCAGTTTGAATGGGTTTGAGCCGTTTTAAGCCAGTTTTATCCGGTCTGATCTGGCTTTATATGGTAAGAACTGGCTTTATCTGGTCAGAATGAGTTTGAGCCAGAACCAGTTTAGGCTGTTTTTATCCAGTTTGGCCAAGTTTTTTCCAGCTTGAAATGGCCAGAACTAGTTTGAGCTGGTTTCTTCCAGTGGTAACGAGTTTTTTTCCATATGTGTTCAGAAACAGATTGAACCAGTTTAAGCTGTTTTTTCCCAGAACCATTTTGAACTAATCTGTACTGGTTACAGCCAATTTGAGTGGGTATTTTCTAGTGAGATCTGTTTTTCTCAAGTCAGAACTGACTTTTTCCAGTCATATTCATTTTTTTTTTTTTTTTTACAAAGTCAGAATGGGTTTCAGCTGTTTCCAGTTGGAATGGATGGGAACCAGTTTCAGTCAGTTTGAAACAATCAGAGCCAAGGTCAGTTGGTTTCAGTTTCAGTTGGTTTCAGTTTCAGTTGGTTTGAACAAGTCAGAACTGGTTACAGCCATTTTGAGCCAGATGTCCCCCCTGTCAGTTGTTTTCAGTTGTTTTGAATAAATTGGAACCAGTTTTCATATGTTTTCCTGGTTTCAAGTTGTTGGAACCAGTTTGAACAAGCTGGAAATTATTTAATCTGGTTGGAACTGGTCTGAGCTGGTTGGAATCAGTCTCATCTGGTTTGACCCCCAGTTTCAGGTGGTCATGTCCTATTTGAACCAGTTGGGAGTGGTTTCAGTCAATGGTCATATACAATTTGAACAAGTGGGAAATGGTTTGAGCCAGTTGGAGTGTGTGCCGGTTGGTTGTTCCATGTTTCTGGTTAGAGTGGGTCAGAACCGGTTTCAGCCAGTTTGAAACAATCAGAGGCAGTGTCAGTTGGTTTCACTTTCAGTTGGTTTAAACAAACCAGAACTGGTTACAGCCATTTTGAGTCAGACATCACCAGTCAGTTGTTTTCAGTTATTTTTAATGTCAGACCCGGTTTTCAGATGTTTTTCTGTTTTCAAGTGATCAGAACCAGTCTGAACCCATTGGAACCAGTTTCATATGGCTTGTAACAGTTGGAACCATCTGGTTTGAACTGGTTGGAACCAGTTTTAGCAGGTCATGTCCAGTTTGAACTAGGTGGGACAGCTTTCAGCCAGCCTAAACTGGTCACATATGGTCTGAACCAGTTTGAGCCTGTCTCAGCTGGCTTGAGCTAGTCGGAACTGGTCTCAGTGGGTTTTGATATGGCCAAAACCAATTTGAAGCAGTCAGAACTGGCTTAAGCCTGTTTGATCTGGCCAACACCCATTTGAAGGGGAACTGGTCTCAGCTGGTTTGATCTGGCCAGAACTGGAATCAAACTGGTTCAGACTGGTTCAAACTGGTTCAGACTGGTTCAAACTGGTTCAAATTGGACCAAACTGGAGACTGGTTCAAACTGGATCAAGCTGGATGAGACTGGTTCAGACTGGTTCAAACTGGATCAAGCTGGATGAGACTGGTTCAAACTGGTTCAAACTGGATGAGACTGGTTCAAACTGGTTCAAATTGGATCAAATTGGATGAGACTGGTTCAAACTGGTTCAGACTGGTTCAAACTGGTTCAAACTGGATCAAGCTGGATGAGACTGGTTCAAACTGGTTCAACTGGTTCAGACTGGTTCAGACTGGATGAGACTGGTTCAAACTGGATGAGACTGGTTCAAACTGGTTCAAGCTGGTTCAAACTGGATGAGACTGGTTCAAACTGGTTCAAACTGGATGAGACTGGTTCAAACTGGTTCAAACTGGATGAGATTGGTTCAAACTGGATGAGACTGGTTCAAACTGGTTCAAACTGGATGAGACTGGTTCAAGCTGGATGAGACTGGTTCAAACTGGTTCAAAACTGGATGAGACTGGTTCAAAACTGGATGAGACTGGCTCCGACCAGATCAAACTGGATGAAACTCAGTTCTGACTGGTTCACACTGGTTCTGACATCTTGAAACTGGGAAAACATCTGAAAACTGGTTCTGACTTAAAACAACTGAAACACTGAAAACAACTGACACTGGTGATGTCTGGCTCAAAATGGCTGTAACCAGGTCTGATTGTTCAAACCAATTGAAACTGAAACCAACTGAAAGTGAAACCAACTGACACTGGCTCTGTTTCAAACCGGCTGAAACTGGTTCTGACCCACTCCAACCAGAAACGTGAAGAAACTAACTGGCACTGGCTCCACCTGGCTCAAACAAGCTTAAATCAGTTCAAGCTGGATGCAACCAGTTCAGACTGGCTGAAACTGGCTCCAACTGGTTCAAACTGGCTGAAACCAGTTCTAACTGTACCAGGTACAACTGGATTAGACCAACTGAAACCATCCCAAGAGTTCCAGACTGTCATCCAGTTTGAACCAGTCTCATCCAGTTTGAACCAGTTTGATCCAGTTTGATCCAGTTTGAACCAGAACTGAGTTTCATCCAGTTTGATCTGGTCGGAGCCAGTCTCATCCAGTTTGAACCAGTTTGAACCAGTCTCATCCAGTTTGAACCAGTCTCATCCAGTTTGAACCAGTCTCATCCAGTTTGAACCGGTTTGAACCAGTCTCATCCAGTTTGAACCAGTCTCATCCAGTTTAAATGGCTTTCAAGGCACTTTTATATATATATGTATATATATATATATATTTTTTTTTAAAGATTTATTTATTTATTTATACAAGCACTGGATACAGTCAGAAGCACGGGAGGCTGAGAGAATTCACCAGAGCCAGAGCGGGGAACAGAACAGGCAGACTGATGAAATACACTGCTGAGGGGAGCAGCGGGCGTAGCAGGAGAGGTCTGTGCAACATGTGGTACCCTCGCCGCGCCGGCAGCCGGGATCGAACCGGTGCTGCAGAGGCTGCAGGCAGCTTTGCAGCCCAATGCTCAACCGTTGCACCACTGGGGAGGCCCATATATATTTTTCTAAACTGACTTTTTCCCACAAGGTCTGGGAGGCATCATCTCCATTTAACAGATAAGGAAGCAAAGGTTTGGAGGTTTTTCCAAGTTCATATAGCAGAGCTGGGAACTAGATTCTATATCATCCCTCTTATTCCTGGTGGGGTTTATTTTGTGTAACTCATATGGCCTTAGCCCTGATAACTGCTTTCAAATTCTGATTCATCGACTTTATTCTGCTGTCCCTGACCTACGTGTGACAGAGGAGAAAACTAACAGGGACAGCAGAATAAAGTCGATGAATCAGAATTTGAAAGCAGTTATCAGGGCTAAGGCCATATGAGTTACACACATTTTTAAAACCACATCCTGCTGGTCCAGTAGATTGACTTCTACCCAGAAACTGCAGGAGCATTAGGTCTATTCATACAATCACCCTATCTGATTGTCCAGGGTCAAGCTACTGTTTATCTGTTAAACAGAACCCATATCCTGAGCAGAGAAGCTAAAACCTTGTGTATTTTTCACCAATTACTTCAAGGCAATATAGGCTCTGACGTTTTTTCTGTATAATCACCTAAACAGTAAGAAAGATACTCTAATTTTTTTTTAAGTATTAGTTAAAAGTAAACACGACAGATTGCTCCAGAGCTTTGCTTTTATTTTCCTTCCTAGGTGTGCTCAAAGTTTTGTAAAAGAAGAGCAGTGCTGCCCTCTACTGCTGGGTGTTGAAATGTTAGCAGTTTTATACCATCTCCATCAACCCCACATGCCCAGTGCCCCAGCAGCTACCGGACTAGGTTAGGACAACCCACTACTTGTTTTAAACTGTCCCTTATCCCTTTAGGACTTAAGACTCATGAGTTCTTGGAAAATACATTGAATAATACATTGAATGTGTTTCCTTCATGATCTCTTCTCTCTTCATATACTTTTTATTTATTTATTTATTTATTTATTTATTTATTTATTTATTTGAGCTTCTCAGGCTTGAGCTAGTCGGACCGGTCTCAGCGGGTTTGATATGGCCAAAACCAATTTGAAGCAGTCAGAACTGGCTTAAGCCTGTTTGATCTGGCCAACACCCATTTGAAGGGGAACTGGTCTCAGCTGGTTTGATCTGGCCAGAACTGGAATCTAGTTCCCAGCTCTGCTATATGAACTTGGAAAAACCTCCAAACCTTTGCTTCCTTATCTGTTAAATGGAGATGATGCCTCCCAGACCTTGTGGGAAAAGTCAGTTTAGAAAATATATATGGGCCTCCCCAGTGGTGCAACGGTTGAGCATTGGGCTACAAAGATGCCTGCAGCCTCTGTAGCACTGGTTCGATCCCGGCCGCCGGCGCGGCGAGGGTACCACATGGAGAGGTCCTGCTACGCCCGCTCCCCCTCAGCAGTGTATTCATCAGTCTGCCTGTTCTGTTCCCCGCTCTGGCTCTGGTGAATTCTCTCAGCCTCCTGTGCTTCTGTAAATAAATAAATAAATCTTTTAAAAAAAAATATATATAAGTGCCTTGAAAGCCATTCAAACTGGATGAGACTGGTTCAAACTGGATCAAACTGGATGAGACTGGTTCAAACTGGTTCAAACTGGTTCAAACTGGATCAAACTGGATCAAACTGGTTCAAACTGGTTCAAACTGGATCAAACTGGATCAAACTGGTTCAAACTGGATCAAACTGGTTCAAACTGGTTCAAACTGGATCAAACTGGTTCAAACTGGTTCAGACTGGTTCAAACTGGATCAAACTGGTTCAGACTGGTTCAAACTGGTTCAGACTGGTTCAAACTGGTTCAGACTGGTTCAAACTGGATCAAACTGGTTCAAACTGGTTCAGACTGGTTCAAACTGGATCAAACTGGTTCAAACTGGTTCAAACTGGATCAAACTGGTTCAGACTGGTTCAAACTGGATCAAACTGGTTCAAACTGGTTCAGACTGGTTCAAACTGGATCAAACTGGATCAAACTGGTTCAAACTGGATCAAACTGGTTCAAACTGGTTCAAACTGGTTCAGACTGGTTCAGACTGGATCAAACTGGTTCAAACTGGTTCAAACTGGTTCAAACTGGTTCAGACTGGATCAAACTGGATCAAACTGGTTCAAACTGGTTCAGACTGGTTCAAACTGGATCAAACTGGTTCAGACTGGTTCAAACTGGTTCAGACTGGTTCAGACTGGATCAAACTGGTTCAAACTGGTTCAGACTGGTTCAAACTGGATCAAACTGGTTCAAACTGGTTCAAACTGGATCAAACTGGTTCAGACTGGTTCAAACTGGATCAAACTGGATCAACTGGTTCAGACTGGATCAAACTGGATCAAACTGGATCAAACTGGTTCAAACTGGTTCAAACTGGTTCAGACTGGATCAAACTGGATCAAACTGGTTCAAACTGGTTCAGACTGGTTCAAACTGGATCAAACTGGATGAGACTGGTTCAAACTGGTTCAGACTGGTTCAAACTGGATGAGACTGGTTCAGACTGGTTCAAACTGGTTCAAACTGGTTCAGACTGGTTCAAACTGGATGAGACTGGTTCAGACTGGTTCAAACTGGTTCAGACTGGTTCAAACTGGTTCAAACTGGATGAGACTGGTTCAAACTGGTTCAAACTGGTTGAGACTGGATGAGACTGGTTCAAACTGGTTCAAACTGGTTGAGACTGGATGAGACTGGTTCAAACTGGTTCAGACTGGTTCAAACTGGTTCAAACTGGATGAGACTGGTTCAGACTGGTTCAAACTGGTTCAGACTGGTTCAAACTGGTTCACTGGTTCAAACTGGTTCAGACTGGATGAGACTGGTTCAAACTGGTTGAGACTGGATGAGGATGAGACTGAGAGAATTCACCAGAGTGGAGAACAGAATAGGCCGACTGACGAAATACACTGCTGAGGGGATCAGTGGGGGCAGCAGAAGAGGTCTGAGCACCATGTGGCACCCTTGCCAGTGGCCGGGGATCGAACCAGTGCTGCAGAGGCTGCGGGCAGCTTCGCAGCCCAGCGCTCAACTGCTGCGCCACCGGGAGGCCCCTCTTCATATACTTTCGTCTTGTATCAAAGCGTAGGATTTTAAGACATGACCCAATGATTACAAAAGATACCCCGACTTGGGGAAATAAAGCTTCTTTTTTTTTTTTTTAAGATTTATTTATTTATGCATACAAGAGCTGGGGTACTGGCCAGAGATGTGGGGGGTGAGAGGATTCACCAGAGACAAGTGGAGAACAGAACAGGCAGACTGACTGAACACACTGCTGAGGGGAGCAGCGGGAGAGACAGGAGAGGTCTGCTTCGCCACGTGGTTTTTCCCTGGCCGGCCGGGGATCGAACTCATGCTGCAGAGGCTGCGGATCACCTCATAGTGCGGTGCTGAATCCCTTGCGCCACCAGAGAGGCCCAATAAAGCTTCTTGAGACACTCCTCAAGAAGTGGTCATATTTGTTATGCATTTAGGGAGAAACAGGGCAGGGAGAGGAAATTTTCTTGTGACTTCAGGACTACTGGTTTCTTGTGCTCTGCATTTGCTATTTTTTTTTAAAAGATTTATTTATTTAAGCATACAAGAACAGGGATACAGGCTAGAGATACAGGGTCTGGGGTGGGTGAGAGGATTCAGAAAGTGGGGAGCAGAACAGGTAGATCTATTGAAATACACTGCTGAGGGGAGCAGCAGGCGAGACAGGAGAGGTCTGCTGTGCACATGGGTCAGCACCCTGGCAGACTGGGATGGAACCATCTCTCCTTGCTTCTCATCCCTCACTTTTCTACTCCTTCCATTAAGTGTGGAGTTTCTAAGAGACCTTCCATCACTTGGTCCACACTTAATGGAAGGAGTAGAAAAGTGAGGGATGAGAAGCAAGGAGAGATGGTTCCATCAAGGCACAAACAGGAAACAAGCCCTTTAATTTGATGGGAGAGGGTGATAAGTGATCACTTTCTTTAGCATGAGAAAATTCAACACAGTGAGAGAACAGCACCACCTATGGGTTCTGAACATCACCAATCATCTACTATTTAGTCACACTGTGACTCTTCCTCCCTCCCCTGACTTGCTCCTAAATTTAGTCCCGGGTATTCAAGGGCAAGACTGAGTATAACAAGTAAATGTGGATTTGCTTAGAGGTTCACACAGTGCCCACTGCTGCCCAGGCCTGGCCTGTCTCTTATGCTATGGGGCAGTATTACCCGGTCCTGAAGGCTTCTGCTTTCCAAGAGAGCAGATTCTAAAGAAATTCAACAACAGATGAAGCTGTTGTTGTGTGGTTCCCAGTTCCCTTTCTTTCAATTCTTTTCAAAAGAGAAAAAAGTCCGAAGGGAGGTCAAGGAGAGGGTGCTTGAAGAAATAGACACAACAAAGTGAGGAGGCAGGGGAATACCAGCCCTTCCTTCATTTGACCCTTACTGCCCTTTCCCTGGGCACTTACTTTACCTGGCTGCCTACTTGTCTGGGCGATGTTCCCCTCTCAAGAGGCGGAACAGCAGCAAGACAGTGTTGAGACCATTCTAAGTCAGTGTTAAAATTAGCAATGGCCTGCAAAGCATTTTGTTTATTTCAAGATTGGCATTTGCTTAGAGGGGCAGCCCGTAGAGCACAAGACAGAAGCACTGATCTTAAAGGAATCTCCAAGATTACTCATATTCCTAAAGAAAGTATGCTGAGAATTGGATCCCACAAATGTATTATAAACCCTACTCCCCCTCAAAAAAAAAAGTTTGCCCTTTTCCTGAAATTTAGAACAGCTATTATGAAGACATGAAGAAAAACTGCACATGGCACTTTAACCAACCAGCACTGACGTGGTTACGGATCAGCTTGGGTGATCAATAAATATTTGTTTGGACTCGGTCAAGTTGAATGTTCAGGTAACCTGGGGTTGTTTTTCCTCCAGGGAGTGACATCAGGAGTGACCATGATATTGTTGGCCAATGCTGTGAAGATAGATCAGATTTTAAATGAAGCTCTGGGAAGCCTGGGCTCTAGAACACCCCTCTCAGCAATTGCCCTCTGCCCTTGCTTTTGGAATCACTGGAAGTTCATGGTCATTTTGCCTTCAGTGGTGAACTTTCAACCTTAGAGGAAAGTGCTGCTAATGAAACCTCTGCACAGTTAACCTTTAAAACCAGAGGCAGTTTCTGAAAAGTTGCAGGTGACACAGAGGTTGGCAAGGTGTTGCGTTTGTTCTTTTGGGTGCAAGATTCATTTTGGTATTTCTTTTATTATCCAGTGAATAAAGGCCCATGTTATTGTTTTCTTCTGAAACACCAAGAGAACGGCCTGCTTCCACCTTAATTATTGAGGGCTTACTAAGTGCTCTGAAACTGAGGGAGGCTTATACAGGGTAAGATTTCTAGTCAAAAACTGCCATCGACAGAGTGTGGCTAGTGTGGGATGACAACAGTAGTTAACCTTTAGGAAATGCCTACTATATGCAACTAGGCACTTTCTACGTATTAATTCACATATCCCCACAACCTCCTGAGGAAAATACTATTATCTCCACTTGACACCGCAGGAACAGAGAGGTTAAGTAACACGCCTAAACCCGCCTAAGTCAGTAAGTGGCAGAGCCAGAATCTAAACCCAGGTAGCCTGGCTTCAGAGGCAGGTTCTTAACTAGGGCACTTTCTCAAACGGTTAACACTGTCGACCAGGTACAGAACACAGGAAGACATAGATTTGGGTCAGAGTGAGGGTAAAAGAAAGGTTTCCTGGCTGAGGCCTTTTGCTCTGGGTCTTTGAAGGTCAATAGGTGGCGAGGGGGCTGGGGAGGAAGGAGCAGCAGGGGGACGGGAGAGCCTGCCTAAGAGAAGAGGCTGCCTGGGCGTCAGCCAGCCCAGGACAGCAAGTTCTGGCTGAGCGGGGAGGGGCGGAAAACTGGGAAGGGAGGCCGCGCCCAGATCCTGAAGGTCCTCGAGGTCCAGGCCCTCGGTGGGGAAAGCAGAGCACAAACCCCAAAGTATACAAGAGCAGCAGCAAGGCATTCCAGGCCACTCCCTCACGTGTGGTAGGGCGCTCCCCGTCAGAGAGCAAGGCCGGCCGCCCACCCACACTTCCCTCGGGGAGAACTGCCCGCCGCGGTGGTCAAGGTCGCCCGCGCGGACTCCGGTGCTGCACGTCCTGGCCCAGGACTCGCGTCCGAGCGAGCGCGGACGCCAGGGACTTGGCGGGCAGCCCGGGCCAGAGCCGTACTGGCAGCGAGACACCTGCTCCGCGGGTACCGGAAGGCCGGTCCCCCGGAATTCCCGCGGGCTGCGCTCCCCCTTCTCCCGGCCCTGGAAGGTCGAGGAGGCCGCCTCCAGCGCCCACCAGCTACGCCCCGCCCCTCAGCGCGAATAACAGTCTCAGCGATAGGAGCACACGCTGCCAATCAGCCCTAGCTCCCGCCCCCACTTAAGCCAAGGTACCTTACATTGGCGGCATCATAATCGGCCTCCGAGAAGATACTCTCACTGGATTGGCTAATAGCATCCCCTCCCGCCTGGCTCTTTTTGCGTCACTAGCTCGCGATTGGTTCACCGCGTTGCCAAGCTCCGGACGCGGCCTGCTCATTGGAGGCCGCGGGCCCGCCCCCGGCGACTAGGTGAAGGTGAGAGTCTCCTCCAGCGCCGCGGCCAGACCAACCCAGAGGCTCCCGGCGCAGGCTGCAGGCTCTCAGCCAAGTCCTACTCTCTAGCTATGGCGCGGCCGTCAATCTTTGCTGAGGTCCCGCAGGCTCAGCCCGTCCTTGTCTTTAAGCTCACTGCTGACTTCCGGGAGGATCCGGACCCCCGCAAGGTCAACCTGGGAGTGGGAGGTAAGGAGGATGCGGTGTCCGGAGCGCGCGCTACCTGGGGAGTGGCGCGGACCCAGCCCTGTGTGGAGCAGCCCGTGTCCATCTGGGTGCTGCCTGCAAAGGGGAACCCCCGGGAGGAGGCGTGATCCATGAGGCGGAGTTCAACCCGCCCATTTTATGGATGGGGATATTAAATTACTGGAAAAGGGCGCTGTGCCCAAGATCACACAGATCTGGGGTAGCGGGCAGGGTACACGCTGAGCTTTCCCGATTCTCCATCCTCTGTTTCTTACACTACTCCTTTTGACTCTTAAGAAATGGGACGGCGAGGGATTGTAATCCGGACAGGAAAGTAGGACGCCTGATAGGCTCGGGGTGCTGGGTGCTGAGGAATGGATAGAAGAGAACTCAGCCGTAGGGAGCTCTGGTCTGGGTGGGTGAGTGTTTGAGTGACCGCCAGGTGCTTACTAAGCCTGGGGGAGCGAGGAAGGGTGAGGCTTGATTTTGTCTTCAAGAAAATCAAAATAAGCAGATGTTAAGCGCTTTGCTAGAGATCTAAAATGCTGCTGATAGAGGCTGATGCTGCCTGGTGAGATCTGGGAGGAATGTTCTCGCCCTCACAGATGCAGTGGCAATGGGTAAAGGGAGTGGAGAGTATGGGCAGTAGAAACTCGTTGCCCGCGCATTCTTGCTTTCATTTCTTCTATTTTTGGATCTTGGACAGTTCAGAGCATGGGCCTCAGTTTCCCTATCTGTCAAGCAAAAGATTTGGACTGGAGTGTCTAAAGATTCCTTTCGACTCTAATCTTCTCTGGTGAATTTGTTATTTCTGTCATCATCATTTGGATGTTTGAAACTTCACAGACATTTTTCTGGATTTGGGTTTTGTCACATACAAAGACCATCCAGGGAGAAGAAAATGAGTAGGATGATGTCTTATGCTAGAGAACTTAAGCTAGGGATTTAGAGTGAAAGGACTGGAAATTTTAGAAAGAGAAAACTGAACTGTTTCATACAGAGGCTAGTGAGGAGGAGGTTCAAAAATCAGGCTTCTGGTGACTTGACTGTGTGTGTACCTAGGAAGGACCTGTTAAAAAAAATCTGCACCAAGGAGCCTTGAGGGAGGGGTAAGAAAAAAGCTATTAAAAATAATGGCTTGTTGAAGCTGGTAATTTGTTGAAGCTGGGCATTCATTATATAATTCTCACAACTTTCATATATTGAAATTTTCCACAATAAAGTGGTTAAATAAAAAGTCAGTGCTACTAGAGTGGGAGAATTGAAAGATTGTCTTGAGTTGAATTGGAATGAATGCCATTCGAGCTCTTAATTTAAATCCAATCTAAATCTCCAAGTATTTCTTTAGGGCCAGATATGTAGTGAAGAACTAATATTGATTTGATCTTAGTACATCTTTTTATTTTTATTTTTATTTTTATTTTTTCTTAGTACATCTTTTTAAAACCTCAGGTTTTATTGGCTAAATTACCTGGGTACTGTCTTACGGGATTTTGGTGAGGCATAAATACATTGAGAGTACGTAGAATACTGTCTGGCACCTTAGTAGGAATTACATAAGTATTGGCTGTTACTCTCACATTGCTGTTTTGACATTTCTTTGAGGTTGCTTGAAAAGATATTAAATAAAAATTCTCAGTCCAAGAACTACAGAATGAAATAATTTCTGACGTAGGTTCAGAAATAAATGGCTCGTGAAGGAAAAAAGCAGCTTTCCAGCCCAGGCCACAAGTGATTGGCTGAGGACATGGTGTGTGTGTCACCTTTATGTTTTCCAGGAACTTACTCCTTTCAACGCCTTACTATGAGTAAATGATTTCTGCATTTAATGTCATTAAGTGCTTATGCCACTCTGGTGGTTGTTTGTTACTGTTTTAAAGGTAAGGAAGCTGAAGCCCAGATTAAGGAAGCAGTTTGCCCCAAGTCATATAGTAGTGGGGCGCAGAGTTGGGATTTCAGGCCAGGTCTCTGAAGCCCCAGGGTAACTCTGCCCCTGTCTCTATTTTGATATCTTTAGGTGGTACAGAGGCAGCCAGCACTGTAGTGGGGACAGGCCCAGCCCTGTGGTCCAGCAGTGTGACCTTGGGAGTATTATTTAACATCCCCAGGGTCTTGGTGCATTAAGTGAGGAGCCAGGACTGAATAACCTCTACAATTCTGCTCTTAAGATTCACTAGCACATGACATTACTGTAGGGTAGGATAATGTTACCTGCCTCCAGTTGACTAAAGAGTAAATGAATAATTATTTGTGAAATGGGATATGAAAGTGAAACATATTATGTAAATATTGTTTTTGATCATCACTGTGACTTGCTTTTTTATGGATGGGATGAGCTTGGAGAAGGGTTTAATTAACACAGAATAGAATACAAGGTCTCTTTCCAACTTTTGTATGTCCCAACTCAACTTACATCTCAAAGAATCATTTTTGTGAAGGGAAGGAAACCAATCACTGGATTTGGGGCCAATGCTTTTCCTCCCACCCCCACCGCCAAGTTAAAGCCCAGTGGACATTATCGAGCTCATAACTTCCTAGTAAGAAGTGATGCTGGGTGTGTTTAAAATAAACTGCACCTCTAATCTTGTCAGCTGGTTCCTCCTTGCAAATAGTTTCCCTAGAGATTTTCTTCTGCCTGGGATTATTTTAGTCATTTCCTAATAGTGTACCAGAGCATTGCATTTTCCACTGTGCAGTATGATGCGCTCTGAGTTGACTGTTTTTGTGCTTCTCAAAGTGTCAGGCAAGGGGTTTCCAAGCGGGGGAGGCTTGACTCCAACCTGCTGATGACTGCAGCCTGAGCAGATTTCTTCGTAGGCTCCAGTAGGCTTATCACGTAAACCCAGCCTCCTTTGGCTTGCTGTAATATTGGTTGTTTAAAATGTTATCTAACATCTTCAGATAAAATTGTTGGAAAGATGTGCTGTATCAGGTGTTTCTGAATCTCCCCCACCCCTTGCAGTACTCAGAGATGTAACTGATGGGTGGGGGAATTGGAAATTTTAGGAAGAACACAAGGGCGACCATTTGATCATTTTAGTTCTTTTCTTCTTTTCTTCTGGAAAGCAAGACTACCGGACACCCCTGAAACCTGTGTGACTCCTCTAAAGGGGCTTGAACCCAGGAAGAGGGGCAGTAGTGCATGGAATTGGGGAGCATACTGATAAAAAGACCTCCTACAGCAATCCTCTGGGGCGGCTTGCTCCATGTTCTCCCTAAATGCTTCTTGCTCTTAAAGGAGGGGGAAAAAAAAAAAAAAAGCACACAGATGCAAGAACTTCATAGTATGAAACAGCATAGCTCTTATAATCCTTGTGATCTTGAAGAAATTATTCAACTTTTTTGGGCTCAGTTTCCTTATTATTATGGCTTCAGCCACTATTAATGTCTATAATTACAAAACCTTTACTTTCACCCTGCACTTCTTTCCTGAAGCTGGGCATGTACTTGCTACAGTTTGTTGGACAAGCACCTGAAACCTAACATCTTTAAAACAACTTAGCATTTCCATCTTCCCCTCAATTTTTTTTTTCTTTCCTTTATGTTTTATAATGATCAGCAGTCATTATCCAGACCTGAGAAAGACCTTGGAGCTATCAATAGCCCTTTCCTTGGTCCTATATGTACTTATTTTGCCATTAGGTTTTGTGTTTTCTACCTTAAAAATCTGTTTTAAATATCTCCCCCTTTTTTAAATCCCTGCTGCCACTGCCTTAATTCAAGACCTCACTTCCTTTCTGGATTACCTCAGTAATCTCCTGGCTTAACTGTCTACCTGTCCTCCTCCTGTTTTTCTTTCTTTCTTTTTTTTTTTTTTTTAAAAGATTTATTTATTTATGCATACAAGAGCTGAGGTACAGGCCAGAAGTGAGGTGGGGGAGTAGAGGATTCGCCAGAGACAAGTGGGGAACAGAACAGGTGCATTGACTGAAATACACTGTTGAGGGGGGCAACAGGCAAGATAGGAGAGGCCTGCTGCGCGAGGGTCAGCTCCCTGGCCAGCTGGGGATCGAACTTGTGCTGTGCTGCAGTGGCTGCAGATTGCTTCATAGTGCTGTGACTTAACTCCTTGCGCCACCAGGGAGGCCCCCATTTTTATTTTCTAAGATGTCACTCAAGTGACCCTCTAGAAATGTGCAGCTGTCCATGTAACTCTCTTGCTTAAATGCTGCCAGTGTTTCCCCATTGAAGCAAAGTTTCTTTGAAGAGACTCCAAGACTCGTTGAGCCACTCCTGGTGCTTCCTCTTCCTCCTGTGTCAGAGCTATGAAAATGCAGACCCTCAAAAACCTCATCTCTCCAAACCTCTGGGAGTTTGCACAGGTGTTCCCTCTCTCTGGAGTGCTCCCCTTCCCTTGTCTTCCTTTCAAATTCTCTCACACTTGATCCTTGGTAAAATCTTCCCTGACCCCTCACAGGAGAATCAGGGCTCCATAGTCTATTTCCTGGAAGGGAAAACAGAATTTTTTTTAATCTCATTTATGTCTGTGCAGCTACCTCCAGTCAATTCTGGAAGATCTCCAACCTGTCAAGATTCTGGATAGATTTATTAAGTCCTTTTTAAATGAATGAGTGAATGAAAGATGATTGAGAAACTCATGGCTCCCACAGGCAGTAGTAAAAATCCCCTGGGAGAATAGGAATAGTGGTTGTTGATACTGCCTGACCTCTTGCTCCGACTGTCCAGAGTAATCTGCAGTTCTGCTTGATGAGGGCAGTTGGGTCAGGCACTGGGAATAAATCTGAAACTGAACCTGGGGGAAACTAAAGCAGTGAAGAAGGAAGGGAAGGTATAAATTGTCTAGATTTTCATTTGTCACAATATAGATACCATGCCTACCTGCCTCCTGTTGTATTGCAGGATTTCTTTTTTTTTATTATAAATTTTATATTCCCCATACAATTGCGACCCCCTTATTTTGACCCCAATCCGTCCCCTCCCCGGCCCCAACCCCCATAGAGTGTCTCTGGTTCATAGTTTTTTGTTGATTTTGATTTTCACTTTCTTATAGTTATTCATTTTCCTGGTCCCTTATTTAAGTTTTCTAGATTCCTGCTATGAGTGAGACCATCCGGTATTTTTCTTTTTCTTTCTGGCTTATTTCGCTGAGCATGATCCCCTCCATGCTGTATTGCAGGATTTCTTTAGAATTGCACAGAATGCACAATATTGGTAAGAACAGTGGCACTATGGTGGGTTTTATTTATTTTTATTTTTATTTTTTTATTTTATTTTTTTTGTGGGCCCCTCGCCGGCGGCCAGTGAACGAACCAGTGCTGCAGAGGCTGCGGGCACCCTCGCAGCCCAGTGCTCAACTGCTGAGCCACCAGGGGAGGCCCACTATGGCATTTTTTTTAAAAAAAAATCTTTCATATTTAATTATAATACTAGATTTACAAATATATTTTTAGAAACATATATAGCATAATATGTAACACCCAAATACACATGAGAAGTTAATAGAACTGGTTTTTCTATGAACACTCAAAGTCTTGTCCATATAAATGGTACCCTTTTGATAGATATGGTCCCTGTGTACTTCTGTGGCTCACAGATTTCTGGAAACCCTCTTTTGGAATGGCTTCAAAGCCGGTGAGACTCCCACATGAGATGGCTTAGAAATATTCTCCATTTATAGTTCCCAGTTTATTCATCCACCTCCTGTGCTGGGCGTATTGCAAATACTATTTCAAAAAATTAATTTTGCCTTCAAAGGATAAAGATTTGGCACTATTGTGGATATTCAAAATAACGACATGTCACCCCGAAAAACAGTTTCAAAAGAATTCCAAGAACATTTTGAACAATGGTAGCATTATGATCATAGATAGGGAGATCACTTCAGGAATGACTCTTTCTTGGAAGTAGTTATTTTGGTAGCTTTTAAAAAGACAACACCACATCCCACCTGATAAGGTAGGTTTTTCAAACCTGATAAAGGGAATTAGTTTGGTGGGCCAGGGGGTGTAACATTGTAAGTTAGAGCCACTTACCCAGTGGCTGTTGGTTGTTTAGTAACTATGTCAGTCTGGAGCACTGTCCACATTTTTATTAATAGTTTGATATGCTTATCAGATTTGTAGATGACACATCCCTGCAAGGTAGAGTTGAAGACCCACACAAATTCAAAAATGACCTTATAAAGTCTTATTTGTTGTCTAGTGACTTTATATCTAGAAATCTTTTCCAAGGAAACACACATAAATATGTGTAAAGGTATAAGAACATTCATCACAATGTTTATAGTAGCAAATAATTGAAAGCAACATAAAAATGATGCATAGAAAAAATATTGTCTAGCACCTAAAATGTTGTAAGTAAATGGCTCATATTTGTGAAAAATGCTCAATTGCATTAATAATAAGAGAATTGCAAATTACAGCTATCACGAGATACCATTTACCCCTAATGTTGGCAAAAATTCAATGAGCTGAGGCCGTAGGGAACTGGACACTCTTGCACGTTGCTGGCAAGAATGTAAACTAACAAAATCCCTAGGGAAGCCAATTTGGAAAGATCTGTCAAAACTGAAAATTTTTGACACTCTTCCATTTTCAGCATTGCATACATGTGAGATGACTTATGTGCAAGGTTGTTCACTAAAATATTGTTTCATAATAGCCAAAGACTGGAAACAACTCAAAAGTCCATCAACAAGAGATTGGCAAAATTAATTATAGTACATTCATCAGCTCTGCAGCTGTAAAAAGAACAAGGACACATGTACAGATATAAAAAGATCTTCAACCCGAAAAACCAAGGAACAAAATAGCATATGGTATACTATACCTTTTGTGTAAAAGGGCGGGGTGGGGGGGCACATAAGAAGCCAAGATTCTGGAAAGATACAAAAGGAACAGTTGTTTATGGTGGGAATGAATTTGGAATGAGGTAAATGGAGGGTTGGGTGGGATGGAACATGTGAACATATCACTTATTAGAAGAATAGCTAATGACAACAAAAAATATTCATGGTACATATTTAAATGGAAAAAGGCATGTTGAAAATTCAGCATACAATAGGATGCATATTTTATAAAAGAATATATTCATGGGAGTTAAAGCTTGGAAGATTGTACACCAAAATGAATGCTGGGGTTACATGTTAATCATTATATTTACTTTCTGGGCTTTTCTAAATTTTCTGTAATCAGCTTGTGTTGTTCACATGATCATTAAAAATGTGAGCTTTTTTTTTTTTTTTTTAAGGCAGGAATTAATGCTGAACAGAAATCAGCTAAATAAAATGTAACCAGAATCACTTTAAAAATTTCAATTTCAAAGTCTTGCAAAAGTATAGGATTGTTGGAGACCTACACCAAGCAGAGAGGCAAATGACCTCTGTAGGGATCCTAGTCAGAGAGCTAGTCTTGGATGCCAGCCAAAGCAGCTGCCCTCTAAAGCTATAATCCTAAAATAATCAAAGGGTAGTATGGGGAAAAAAGAAATCAGGGTAGGAGAACTCAAAGTAGGCTAAAAAATAATTTTAGTGTAGGAGAAATGCTGAGAAATTTGCTGTAAGCAAGATTATGAAATAAACTTAGATCAATAAAAGTGTGAAGCAGATGAAGTGGTAAACACTGATGTCAGAGCACAGAGAGGACAAAGATGTGTTTAAGTGGGTGCTCAGGGGATTGTGTAACCAGTTGGGATCTTCAGTCACGGGACATTTACTCACCTTTTGGTCCAGGAGGAAGATGTAGATCTTATTCCAACCCCCTCTATCTTTTTGTTTGTGTTTGAGGTGTAGTACCTCACCTTTTTTTTTTTTTTAAATCTCTTGGGGAGATGCAGGAGGAAGAAGATTGCTGGGCCAGTGGAGACCTCAGTGTACTAGTAATATTGGAGGGGCATTTGTTGGATAGTTTGTGGTTTGCAGAGTGCTTTTGCAAAATGCGTTCTTACTTGCTACCACTCTGTGATAGTCCAGTTTTATCTCAGCATTCTGCCCTTTGGCAGTTGTGGGTGTAAGAGTTGTAAGTTCTGAAAGGACAGGAACCATTTCTGTCCTTGTACCTAACCTAGTGCCTGGCCCAAAGCAGGCAATGAGTGAACTGAGTGAGTGAATTTGATGTTAACTTCCCTCACAGTTCTATTTTGATCGGAAGACAGTAGAACTCTGTGTTCACAGTTCCATACTCTTTCTTGAACAAAGACTAAGACTCCTTTGTTACATAACTTTATCCCATGTCCAGCTTATCGTACAGATGATTGCCAGCCCTGGGTTCTGCCTGTAGTGAGGAAGGTGGAGCAGAAGATTGCCAATGACAATAGCCTAAACCATGAGTACCTGCCCATCCTGGGCCTGGCCGAGTTCCGGACCTGTGCTTCCCGCCTTGCTCTTGGGGAGGACAGCCCAGCAATCAAGGAGAATCGGGTGAGTTTTTCTTTAGCAACTGTGAAAGTAAAAAAAGGGGGGGGGGGAAGGAAAAGAAAAGAAAAAAAGGTAGAAAATTCCACTTATTTCAAGTTCTAGGTATTATGTTTATTGAACTGTTAGTGCAGGAGGTTTAAGTGGTAGGCCCCTGACCCGACAGTGCACATCACATGGCCATCCAGATGCAGAAGGTGGCTCCTCTGATGGTTCAGTTTTGCCCAGATGATCATCAGATGGCGGATCTGGAGCAGTAGTGGCAATGCCAAACAAGGGAATTTAGTGGCATGAATGAGAGTTCAGGGTGTGGACCCAGCTCTGCCACCACTTTGACTCTGGGCATTTCTCCTGGAGCCCCTGCATCTCATCCACATGTTAGAAAAAGACCAGTTTATGGTTCATGGTTCATAGGAGCGCTTGAATAGGGGATCATTTAAGGTGCTTCTGGACTCCCTGAAATTTTATGCAGAGTTCTTTGTGTATATGTATTTCCAGGGAGAAGATTCATGATTTTGCCAGGTTTTCAAAAGTAGTCTGTCCTCCCCCACAACCCCCCCAATGTTCAAGAGCCTGTTGTCTAGTTGCCTTCTGAAGTTCCTGCCAATTCTAATATTCTTTAATGCCTCAAGCCTGCATTACAACTTCTCTCATCTAAATGCTTCCTGCTACATAGGCTGTGTATGATTAGAGACACGTGGAAGAACACATCTGGGAGCAGAAACAACGAGAGGGGCTCTGTGTGGCAGGAAGTGGTATGGAGGGGATCCCCAGTGCTGTGGGATTCAGAGGAGAGGGAAACTGGTGAGAATTGGAGATGGGACTTGAGCTACATCTTGGGAAATGAGACCAGCACGCTCTTCCTTCATTCTGGCTGTACATTAATATCACGGGGGAATTGCTTTTGAAAGCATACTGATGACTGGACCCCATGCCACTTCAGTTAAATCTGAATCTTAGAGGGTACCACCCTTCCCTGCCCTTTTACTCCCTTTCCCCCAATTCCCTTCCCTCCATGGGCATTTTTTTAAAAGCCCCTCAGGTGATTCCAAAGCGCAGCTTGGGTTGAGAACTACAAAGTACACAGGAAGGAAAAAGAAGGGGCATTTGTCTCAAGCGGGGGTCCAGGGCCAGCGCCAAGAGATGAAAGCAGGTCTAGCTAGTCAAGAGACCTACCTGATGAGCCTACCTGGGAACACATTGGGTAGCTCAGGCAAGCTGATTTTGGCAGCCAGGGCAGGGGAAGCCAATGGCAGTTTTGCGCAGAGGAGTTACCCAATAAAGTGATGTTTGAAGAAGATAAATCTGGTTGGAGGAGTAGAACGACAAAGAGCCCAGGTTTTTGCAATGCAGTTACGTAGGCATTGTGCAATTGAAACCAGCTGCCCCGTGGCTCCCGGGGCCAGGGCGATAGTGCAGCCTTCGTGCATCTTGAAGTCATACGTTTCATCCCCCACAGGCTGTTGCCCAGATGCCCTGATAAGCAGAATGGCAGGTCAAATGAAGGCTGCTCAGGGCATATTCTGATGTGTACAGGCGAGCAGGGAGGCTCAGGGTGACGTCTCGGAGCTCAGGCAATGATTAGGCAGTGAATTAGGTCCAATCTTGTATGAACTGGACTGAGAGACTGCGACTTACTTGCCTTGAGGACTGGAGGAATACAGACAGAAATGGCAGAGGAGAGATTATGGCTGGTGTTGGCACGTTGCTCTGAAAATCAGTGTTTCCAACAGAGGGGGAGGAAGAGACCCGAAGAACGGAGCGTGGGAGACCGGCAGCTGCAGGCTGTCTGCGCAGCGCTGTTGAGGTTACTCGTGATTCTGTGGACAGCGAAAACAGGCTCCCTATGGGGGAGCATCTTCCTCTGAGCCTGTGCATTCCTGACACAGTTACTGTCCTGGGCATATGTCTGTTCTGCCAGCACTCACTTTGTTCTGTGAGACTTGGGGCTGTTGCTCGTGGAACAGAGTCCTCCCTCTTAGTCTGGCTCATTCTTGTTGTGTTTGTAGTCATAGAACAAATTTAAAGTCTTGTAGTAGTCTGTAAATGATTGAGGACTTTTTTTTTTTAACATCTTAGGACACCCATCTGGCATCCACATCACCTTAGGGACTAGTTGATAATGAACTCTGCACCTCTCATCTTTCCTGGACATCTTCACTGTCCCCAGGCTACGCTTAGTCCAGCCCACCACCATTTCATTTGGATCCTTGTAATAATTTCTGGCCTCTAGTCTCTTTCCCATTCTAGTACATTCTGCACAGCTCAGCTAGGA
>NW_023605194.1:24486928-24508928 GCF_014898055.3 Talpa occidentalis
CCTGCACCTGTTTTGAATTTCTCAAGAAATCTCCATACTGCTTTCCATATGGCTGCTCCTTTTACAATCCCACCAAGAATGTGTAAGTATTCCCTTCTCTCACATCCTCTCCAACATTGTTGTTTCTTGTCTTTTGGATAATAGGAATTCTCACAGGAGTAAAGTGACCTCTAATTGTTTTGATGTGTATTTCCTTGACAGTAAGAGATGATAAATATCTTCATGTGACTGTTGACCATATGTATGTCTACTTTGGAGGAATTCAAATTCTCTGCCAATTTTTTAATTGTTTTGTTGTTGTTGAGTTTTCTGAGTTCTTAATATATTTTGGGTATTAACCCCTCCCTGAACATAGGGTTAACAAATATCTTCTTCCAATCGTAGGATGTCGTTTCCTCTTGAGGCCAGTTTCTTACTCTGTGCAGAAGCTTTTTAGGTTGATATAGTCCCATTTGTTTATTTTTGCTTTTGTTACCCTTGCTGCTGGAGTTGTCTCCAAAGACCTCTCTAAGGCTAATGTCAAGAACTTATTGCTCGTGTTTTCTTCTATGTATTTTATGGTTTCGGGTCTTATATCCAACTTTTTAATCCATTTTGAATTAATCTTTGTCTATGTGTTAGGTAGTAGCGTTTCAGCCTTTCCATGTGGCTGTCTAGTGTTCCTAACACGACTTATTGAAGAGAATTTCCTGCTCCATTGTTTGCTTTGGCTCCTTTGTCATGAACTAGTTTTCTATATATGTGTGATTTTATTTCTGGGCTCTCATTTCTGTTCCATTGATTTGTGTTTTTATTCCAATACCATGCTATTTTAAATATAGTTCTTTGAAGTTGGGGAGTGTGATTACTCTATTTTTATTCTTTTTGCTTTCCAGGATAGTTTTTGCTATACTGGGTCTTTTATAGTTTGAAATAAGTTTCATGAATTTTTGGTTAAATTTCTGTGAAGAATGCCATTGGGATCTAGATAGGAGTTGCAATGAATCTATTTATTGCTTTAGGTAATACAGCCATTTTAGAGATGTTCATTCTTCCAATTCATAGACTCCCTTTCTGTATCCTGGGGTCTTCTACTTTTTCAGTAATGTTTTATAATTATCAGTGTACTGGTCTTTCACTTCTTTGGTTAAATTTATTCTAATGTAATTAATTCTTGATGTCATGTAAATGGGATTTGCTTTCCTGACTTCCTTTTCTGCTAGTTTGTTATTTGAGTATAGAAATGCAACAGACTTTTGACTATTAATTTTGCAGTCTGCCACTTTGTTATTTCTAATAGTCTAATAGTTATTTCTAATAGTTTACCACTTTATGTTAGATGTTAATTTCAAATATGTTATTTGTTATTTTTTCTTTTTGCTGGAAACTTTGGGATAGTCTATGTATATTATGTCATCTGCAAATTGAGATAGAATTACTTCTCCCTTTTCATTTTGGACATCCTTTTCTTGTTTTATTGCTTTCCCTAAGATATCCAAAATTGTACTGAATAGAATACAAGTTTGTCTTGCTCCTGATATTAGATGAATGCTTTCAGTTTTTCACTACTGAACATGATGTTGGCTGTAGGTTTATCTATGGCTTTTATATGTTGGGCTATGTTTCATCTATTCCCATTTTATGGAGGGTTCTAGCATAAGAGAATGTTGAATCTTGTCAAATGCTTTTTCTGCATCTGTTGAGATGGTCACATAAATTTGTCCATCCTTTTGTTGATGTGATGTATTATGTTTATTGATTTTTGACCTAGAAATGAAGCTCTGTAGGCTACCTGAGTCAAGCAATCAAGGGGTGTCACAAATACCGGGGAACATTCTAAAAAAACTGGAGCACCAGTCATGTGTAAGAGCTCCACTCTGGTGGGGGAGCAGTGTAAGAGGGTAGGGGTTGGTAGGTGTGTGAAAAGAGTATTTCTTAGTGTGTGTTTAGCTAGAAACAGGCCTCAGATACAGAGGCACAGAAATGAAGACAAGCTATTAGGCCTCTTTCACAGAAAGACTGAGGGCCTCAGTCTGTTGCCTGTTGCTGTGCCTTGGGGGTGACAGCTGGTTGAGAACTATTTTTCCATTGGTTACAGTCCTGTGGGACCCATGAGTTCAAATAATATGGGAAGTTGGGCCAGTGCCCAGCTCTGCCCCCTCTCCCAAGCACGCCCCCCACCCCCCAGCATGCCTATGAAATCACTGAAGCTCACAGGTAGCAGGGTTGTCCAGGGGAAGAAAGCCACTTTTCTGTTCTCTGGAGATCAGGCTATACCGCCCTGGGTGAGAACAGAGGGTGACTGTGTGTGGAGCTTTATAAATAGCTCTAAATATTTAGGCACACTCTGTGTGGCCTTCATCTATATTCTTGCTTCAAGCCCTGCAAATTTAGGGGTGTGTCTGCATGGTTGTTCAACACTCAGACTTCATTAGTCATCAGCTATCGTCCCTTGCTCAGGGCCCAGGAGTCAGTAGCTGCCTTGGACTCTGATGGTTCGGGCAGTACTTCACTTGAACCCTAGTGCCTTCACCTGACCTCAGGATGGCGACTGACTTGTCAAGATCCCCAGAGAGCCAGAACCTTTCAAAACTAACCCACTCGAGCAGAGATAAGGAAGGGGTGACAACTCTGCCTTCCGGACACTCACTTGGGGTGACCTGGGGTATGTGACTTCAGCCAAGCAACATCCCCTTCTCTGGCTTCCCAGGGCAGAGACCATGACCTTCTACTTCCTTCCCCCCCAACATCCTGAGGAGCCCACTAGATGATGTATTCTTCTTCCACTAAACTGGTCATTGAGCTTTCAAAAAAGTTTCTTGAAAGATGAAAAAGAAAAAAAAAATGTCCTTGTTATGAAGCTTGCGCTCTGCGGGGCTTTCTGAGAATCCAGCCCAGGCCAGTGGCCCCTCTCGCTCCAGTCTAGGATCACAGTGATAGTGCAACTGCTTCTCAATTAAGAGCAGCCTCTGTGAGTCGCCTGCAGGGGTCTGACTGCCCATATATCCATTCTGACCTTTGTCTCTTGTGCGCTGCCAGGGGCCAGGCCGCATGTGAGGGGTGGGGTCGCAGGCCTGGACCTCTTAGCCTCGCCTGTGGCCAGGTTGCTTGCGGCCTGCTGGGAGGACATGCCACACAAGTCATTGCAATTAGGATGAGTCACACAAGAAAGGAGGTCCAGGGTGAAGTAGCAGAGCAGGTAGCAGAGAGGGAAGTGACTTACCCAAGGTCACACAGCTGTGCCCGGCTGAACTACACTGATGCCCTTCTCGGTTCAACTCCTTCTCCCATCACCACACCACTCAGTCAGATCTCCGAGGTTGCCTGGGATGGAAACAGCTTCCTTCAAGGCACTCTTCTGGGAGCACATGTTTAAGAACAGTACGAGACTCTGTTCTTGGGCCATTTCCATCTTACTTGTTGGTCAGCCCAAATGGGAAAACTTCCCAGAACACCCCCCACACCTCCACCCCTCTAGCAGCTGTTCACCCAACTGCTTCCACATAGGAAGCTTGAGAAATAAAAACAGTTTTATGCTAGTAGGTTGCACTGACCAGCCCAGAACAGGTGGCACCAACTCCATAGTCGGGGGTCGGAGCCCTCTGCATTGTCGGGGTCTTCGAAGCCTGGTTTTGCTTCCTGTCTAGTCCACTCTGCTCTAGCTCAGTGTGCTGAGACACAGCAGTGGCTTTGGCCCCTGCTGGTTTAAAAGGACTGCACTTCCCTCCCTTCCATCTAGCCTGGCTTCCAGGGAGGCAGGTGTTTTGAAAGAGTCTGGTTGGGCTGGCGCCAGGCCCTCGGTCCATCAGTCTGGACCGGACGCTACAAGGCAGGGCGTGGGCGTGTCTCTCTTCACCTGCTGTAGGGTGGCTGAAGGACTGTGTCCTCTGGCCACTGGCGGGGCAACCTTGGAGTGGGAGGCATGTTTGCTGGGGGACTTTATTCAATGGGACGTGATATAGAGGGAAAGGCAGAGGGAGGAACCCACTCCTACCCAGTGATCATAAATGGGTGTCCGGCTTCCTGGTGGACTCCCCTTCACATTTTCAAAGAAATCCTGCAGGAATTAAGGGGCGAGGATTTATGCAGAGGCTTTCTGTGGAGTGAGTGAAAACCATTCCTCAAGCCAGAGGCGGAGAGGCCTGCCTCACCTAGTGGGGGTGGGGCTTCAACAGCACCCAGGAGGGCTTGGCAGGTGTTACTGCCCCAAGGGCCCAGAAAGATTGCTGAGAGAGGGGAGCTTTAAGTGATCCCTGAGATCCCAACTGCTTGGAGGCAACTTACTACCTGCTAACCGGGAAGGGAAGGAGGAAGAAGGAAATGGACCCCCTCTTTTGGGAAGGAAGGTGAAGCTTTTCCAAGCCCCAATTAGGAGCAGGGAGGAAGTGTAACTCTGCAATGAATAGTGAAGTGTTAATTAAAATGTTGAATTGGACATTCTCATTTCTGAATTGAGACTGTTTTGTGATTTAAAATATGCTGGAAAGTCCCTGGGACTGCTGACGATTCCATCCAGGGGAAGGGGACTGTGAGAGACACAAATTAAATAAGTAGGTGTTTTAATTATATTTCATGAGTTTTCATTTAATGTCACATTTACATGAGTGTCTCATTCGCTATTGAGCACAGATTATGTAATTTACCCAGCCCTCAGATACTCATTGGTGGCACCCAGGGCTCTCTGGCTCCAGTGCCTGTGACAGGACAGGGGTGGGTGAGGGCTTTGGGGAGAGCAGGTCAGGACCAAGGCAGGGAGGGAGGAGAGCAGGTGCTGGGGGCTGGGCCTCCAGGGATGACCAGAGGCCTTTTTAGGGGCAGGGTTGGCTTGGCAGGACAGCCTGCTCACAGCTGGCTCTGTGGGAGCCCTGATAGCAGGCCTGGATGTGGCTGGTGGACCACCCTTTTGGGAGGTCTCAACCCACTCCAAAAAGAACCCATCTCCCTGGCCCTGTACCAGCATCCTCCCTGCTCCAGATTCCCTAAAGAAGTACTAGGAGTTTGGGTGTGGCTGTTTCAAGGCTTCCTCCCACCCTCTTGGTCTGAGTTTCCCAGGTCCATCTAGAACTTCATGTGTGATGGCAAAAGATAGGTTACGTTGAATTTAGACGTACTGCGGTTGGGATGGGGGGTGGATATGTACAAAGACACCCACTTTTCTCCGTGGTCACTTTTTCATCTCGAGTACCACTGGCACTGGTCTGGGGTCCTTTTGTTTCTTATCTGGATTATTGCTCTCAATTTTTAACCTGTTCCTATTTCTATTTTAGTCCCTACCCCTTAACAGTGCACAAAGCTCCTAGAGTGACAGTTTATAAAGAGAAATAAGAGGGTATCAGTCATCTGTTTAAAATCCTATATGCTCAGAACAAAATGCAAGCTTTTAAGCGGAACCTGAAAGCATCTACATTACCTGGCCTCTGTCTTCTCCAGAATCCTCTCCCCTTGCTCTTGTCACCCACCCTGCCTGCACACCTGGCCTTCTGCAGGTAGCTACACCGCATGGAGCTCTTACTATTACTTTTATCAGGTATACTCGTTCCCCTGTTCTTTGCCTGATCCACTATAGCTTATCTTTCAGGCCTCCATAGACATGTCATTTTCTTAGAAAGGTCCGGACCTCCTGTTCTTTCTCATAGAATTTTCTTAAGAACATTTGTCACTCTTTCTTGTCATTTTGCTTAATGGCTTTTTCTCCCCCATCCTGGAAACTATTAGCATGAGGGTGGAATCTGGCTCAGCACCATATCCCAAGAGCCTACCACAGTGCCTGGTATACAGGGGTGCTCAGAGTGATGTGTTGACTGCAGGGGTGACATGTAAGCTGAGTCATCTTAGTGTGTATCCTCCAGATGACTCATCATGGAGTGGCCAGGAGGGCCTGAGCATGATCTCTTGTTCTCTCAGCTCAGAGCCAGTGCCCCTGAGAACAGACTCACCCTTGGAAAGTCAAAGGCCTGTGTTGGAGGCCTGGAATACATCTCTGGTGATTGTGAGTTTACATCATTAAATTTATGCCAAGAATGGCTACCTCACAGGCCTGTCTGATGATTAAATGGATGTGACAGGAAAGACATTTGTGTATGTGCTCCGGTCTGTGCTGGTCCTGCGTGCACTAGCATCTTCAGAGATTTTTGCAAGCTACTGTGAGATTGGGCTAGCTCTGGGTCAGCAAGATTTAGTTGACATCATTTTAGCGCACAGCAAATCAAAGAACACGGATCAACAGTACATTGCGAATCCGCGATGACCTGCTCAAGATGGAAAATGCCGAGTTGTCCTTAGTGTCTGCCAGCATTGCTCCAAGCGCTTTTATGGCATTTCATTCCTCCACAGACCAATGGGATCTTATTGTTTCACTTGGCCAACCAAGAAACTGAGCCTCAGTCAGTTGAGCAAAGTTGCACAACAGAAGGATCCTGCATTTGATCCCCGGTGTATAGGGCATCATGTGGCTCTGTCATGAGCAGAGTGCAGGAACTCTACTTAATGTCTGTTCTTGGTCTTTAAGCAAAAGCAGTTCCTCAAATAACTGGGTTGGGCTTCCTTCAAAGATGAATGGAAGGACATTATTCAGAATGTAGTTGACAACTGTCTGTAGAGGCCTCTCAAATTTGTATGTGGAAGTCCTAACCACCAATAGTTTAGAATGTGACTGTCTTTGAGACAGGGCTTTTAAAGAGGTAATAATGATTAAATTAGGTTGTAAGGATAGCGTGCTAATCCAAAATGAGTGATGTCCTTGTAAGAGGACCACCACCAGATGAGTGTCCACATTTTGTCTACTGGGTGCCAGTTACTATGGGAAAATGTGCATGTATGAGGGTGGGGACACAATCATGGGAGGACAAACACCAGTTTCTGGTTGTGACACAAGTGCTGTTGTGTAAGAAGTCATCTACCTAGGCCCTCTGAACTGGGCTTAGTAGGAAGAAAAGGACTTTGGTTGCTGGAAGCTGGTGGTGATAATTTGTTGCCTCGTTTCTCCTTTCTGTGAATGATTCTCCAGTAGATTATGACAGTAGGAATCTTGGCACTTCAAAATCCATGGCAGGGGCTTGGGTGTCAAGCAGGGTCCAACTGGCTACCTGCAAATATTCCCTACAAATTCCTCTGCTACCTAAAAAGCACAGGCTGGAGCCTCAGTTACTTAGGTCTAGCTGGAGTACAACACTCCTTCCTAATAAACCAGTGAACAGATCAGAGCTGAGCCTGTGCTGACAAATTCTTTTAAGAATGGAGTAAACTGACTCCTTTTCTCAAGTGGAGGTGTGGCAGGGACTGAGCAGCAGGTCACAAAACTTTTCTGCTTGGGACATAGTCCGTTTGACTATGTCCTCCCACCTTCCCTGAGGCCTCGGTTAGGTGTGGCCATGTGAATTCTGGCCAAAGACATGATAAAAGTATGTGCACTACATTTCTGAGCACTTCCCGCACAGTCCTTCCTGTTCTTTTCCATTCTGCAGCAATCTACAGCGGGTGAGGGTGCTGCTTTCCATACCCCACTGAAGGCCTGGGTTCCTTCCCTGGCATCACAATGGTAAGAAACACAGGTGGAGAATCAAAATAACAGTGGGGCAGAGATAAGAATCTCTGCAGTCTTCCAGACTTGGATGTCTGTCTTTGGCCTAACTAGAATTCCTGAGGCAAAAATACAGGAAGGTATTAATAAAACAAAGCTGCTATTAACTGGTTGAAGGAAGCAGTCTTTCAATTCACTCGGGCTTTTCTTTGATTCCCAATTAATTTCAAAAGGTTATTTGAACTTGATTAACAAAATGAATTGTTCTAAAGTGTACATGCTGGGCCTCCCAGGTGGCGCAGCGGGTTGAACGCTGCACTGTGATGCTGTCTGCAGCCTTGCAGCGCAGGTTCGATTCCTGGCAGGCCGAGGGGATAGCCATATGGTGCAGCAGACCTTAACTGTCTCACCTGCTGCTCCCCTCAGCAATGTCTTCGGTCCGTCTGCCTGTTCTGCTCCCTATGCTCTCTGGTGAATTCTCTCACCCTCCAGCACCTCTGACCTATACCCCAGTTCTTGTATAAATCAATCAATCTTAAAAAAAAAAAAAGTGTACATGCTTAGGCACACCTTAAATATCCCTTTGAGGGACATCTGGCATCTTAAAACTAAACAGCTCAAGAATCTTTAGAAAATATTTTACTCTTAAATACTCGGCAAATTTCACTAAGATTTGCTAAGGTAGTACTTCATGGACTTTATAATGGGGGTTGCAATATACAATTACCAATGTTTAAGGATGACAGGCAACAGTCAGTTATGCAATCAAAATTTTAATAACAAAGATACTATTTTTAACATGGTCAAATGTACTTGGCTAAGTCCAGATTTTAAAAAACAAAAGTATCTAGCCCAACAGTACAACGATAACAGCTTTGTACAGAACATTCCATAGATTGACAGAAAATACATTTGAGCACAAAAATAAAAAATATTTAAAGAGACTCTAAGCAGCATTTTATTTCTGCAAAACAGACATATATCTTGTACTGATTAAATATCTACAAGTGCTTTTCCTTTACAAAAATACATATATTCTTAATAGACTAAGTCATTAACAATGACCTGGTAATTCTTTCACTTCAATTTGAATGATTTATAAGCTAAATCTTACAACCACAAAAAGGTTTTTATTCGTATTAAGATGTTACCACTTTTGACAAAAAAAGCTTAAAATATTTTATATTTCAAAGGAAAATTAGCAACATAACTGTACAATAGATTCTATGATGGTGTTACTTCACATGAGGGCTACTCTATTAAAAGCTGACGCTTGCTGTTGTGGTGCCAGATGCAGGAACGCAGCATGACCGGTGCTCCCACAAGCTCGTGTCATGGACCACAGCTTCATAAGGACACTTGGGCCCCCATCCCATTCTAAAATATACAGTGAAAGAAAACCGACCCCAAATAACATTAAGCTGAACTCAGGACATTTTTATTGTGTAGAACTCCTGCTCCAGTGAACTGATGTGACGTCTATGGATAAATTATCTGTTTACGATCTCTACATTGCCCAGAAATATTTAATCTTCATTGTACTAGATTAGTTTTCTTACTCCATGCAGCTCTGAAAAAATGGAAGAAAATGCAACCCAGGATTTAACATACATCTGTTTTCACTTGATTCGAGATTTAAAGATAGTTAAAATTAAAGGCATTTCTGAAAAATGTCTCCTTTGAGCCCTAGGAAAAGGGGCATAACAAGTATACAGATACATTTTAATGAGCATTTCAAATAAGTAAAGTATATCTAAGTTTAACTTCTTAACTGTCTGAGAAGGGAGTGCTCAAGTGTTTACATTCTATTTGGAAATGCAGGGACAGCAAGTGAACACACTATTTCTGAAGACTACATACCTCACACTAGGAAGAGAGTAACTTTTAAATCATTGGGGAAGATGCCACCATTTTAAGAAAAAGAAAACTATAAAAACCCTGTGATGTCTATTTGAGTATTTAAGGAATTTTCAGTCTGCTTTTCCATCAAAATACTACTGAACTAGGTACATCAAGTAAATCAAGAAAGAATTACTTTGTGCTTTGAAAGGTTTCGAAGTCTCTAGTACAATGTACATGTTTCGATTCTTTTGCAAACCAGCACTAACAGCTATGCTGTGGTCTGTACTGTGGGGATGTACATCTATAACAGCCTTTCACATTTCTGTATTTCTCATCCAGGAAATTAAAGTTATGGCAGTCTCACTCATTTTGGCAAATGCTACAACCAACAAAACTTCTCATGATAAACCAGAATATGTAGCAGAGTGTGAGTCATTTTTATTCTATTTGAGGAGGTTTACCTGGTGACCTAACTGACTTTATTGCCTTAACGGTGGTCCACAGCATGAGTTCCCAAGGAGAATGGGCTAAGGAGAGTGTTTAACTCTGTGTATGTGCTCTTGATCTGCAACCATTTTGCCAAGTTTGGCTGTATGGCTAAATTCTAATGATAAAGTAATTGCTGAGAAGTAAGAGAAGAGTTACCTTTTAAGAAAAAAAATAATAGGCTCTAGAAAAATTTGCTTTGGAATATAGAAATAGCACTTATATAAGTCCAACAGAATGTACTATTTTCTGTACAAGTAAGCACATCACTTTTATCAAAGTCTGTCTTCAATACAACTTCTCATAGTACTAAGAACCCAGAAACTAAATGTAATTTTAGATTTTACTGCCTCCATGGAATAAAATATTTTTCATATTAAAATTTAAAATGTCAATTTCACCTTCAAAGTATGTATTTCTCCCATTTTCATCCAGTCTGTTTGTTGTGTTTCTTTTTTTCACCTTTGAAGACTTCCTAAGATTTGTCAGAGGGTGCTTAAAAACAACGAGTTGCCTTTAAAAGGAAGTATACTTTGAGTATAGCAAGAAAAACCTGCATTTGATTGATCTCACTATGAAAATTTAGTTGAAAGCCTTTCTTTGGTGATATCTTAGCAGTTAATCAAGGTTATTGCCAAACTATAAAATTAAATTTTAATCTGAAAGTTTCCAACCTCCAAACTATTAAAACTGTCTCTCCAACATGATTATTAATAGTAAAATGTCTTTGGTGGTATCTACTTTCTTAGTGATCACTATAATTGACTAGTGAGTACTTAGATATGCAGCCATTCAAAAGAGATAGGAACAGAGAAGTCAAAATTCATGCAGTAAATCTAAAACAGAAATGCACTTTAGCAATGAGGCACTTTCTCTGAAATATTTTAATAAAGCTAAAAAGTTCGCAAGATTTAACTCACTTTTTCTTCCCTTAAAGAATCATTTAGATTACATTTGAGTATATAATATAGTTTAGCAAATGCATTACTTTTATAAAGTGTGGCATATTAGTATAGGACAGATTTTCAATGAATAAAGAAATATACTTTTCTAAAGGGAAAGACATTACCCAAGGTAACTGCACCGCAGACTGCATGATCTAATATTACCTCATTAACAAGTGTTTCAGTTTATTTTTTCACACTTCTTACACACGTTTTGTTAATCTAGAGAAAAGGCCATATTCTGATTTTCCTATTAGCTGATGATGATTGATTACGTCAATTAAAGTAGTGGCTGTAACCACATGCCTTCTTTATAGCCATAGTTTCTTGACCTTTTTACATCTATGATATCTAAGGCAGAGAAAACATTACAGAATCTTTTATGGAAGTAAAGTTCTTTCCATTTATTGCTTAAGAAACAACAGATTAAAGAGAACTTAATTTAGTTTTATTCTCTGATTTGCAGATTCAGATGACTATTCCTATAAGCTTATATAAAGTCTGTTTCATTAGCACCCTAAATTTATAAAGCTAACCACAACAGTTCCTGAATTTCTTCTATACCTGGTTTCCTGCTAAATCTGCAACCTGACTTAGAAGATAACTATGGATTTAGTGTGTTACTAGACATAGATGTAAGTCCCAACTCCCATACTTAGAAAGTTATGTTGAAGATACCCAAGGAGGTCAGTTTAAGAGGTCTATGGTTCTAACAATAATACCTGCCTTACTGAGAACCATTACATAATGTGTACCTTTTCATAAATGACAGTCAATGCCCTTCTTTAAGGTTTTCACATATTTTGGCACATATTCCATTATTTTTCAACAAAACAATAATGCATTAACATTAAATAAAGGAGTTTTATATATAACTATTTTCAATTCTATAACTGCTTTCTATGTACTTCCTTGGAAGGTAGTGAAATTACATATGATGAAGGTAACATGAATTTTGCAGAGATGTTGTATATAAAACTCGTGGAAGGCTGTAAGTTTTGGCCACGGGCCCAAACAGGTCTCAGTTGTGGTTTTTAAAATGCATTCTCACTTCATTTTGAGTTAAATTAACTATAATAAAACTAACTCTCATATATGAAAATCATTGACTTAGATGTGAAAAATTTATAATGAATTTAAATGTTAGGAAAATTTTCAGGGCACTAGATTTCACAGCAGAGCAAAACTTCTGTAGCTAGAGAATAAATTAGTTTTTGGTTGAGTACAAACGTCTGTTCCAACCATTTAAAGAGTTAAAAAGTCTGCCTTTTAAGTTCTGCATGTGAGCCTTTCTAAAAATAAACACAATTTAACAAAATAAAATTAATAAAGTATTGCCATAACCTTTTTCACAAAAGCCAGAACAAAAAACAACAAAAGATTTTAATACAGACTTTTGACTTGAAACAAAGATATATGGAAAAGATAATTATGAAGTTTCAGCCTTTTGTGAAATGCATCAAGGTTTAGTTGTATTTTGTGTTTTTTAGAGTTGTACTATGCTTTATTTCTAAGCATCTTGGGCTTCAGAAGGCATTAATTTGTGATACATTTTACTGGAAAATGTAGCACATCTACCTTATACAGTACAAAAACTGTGTGTGTAACACACAGTTTGTGCTCACATCTGATTTCTAAAATAAGTATTTTTCCTAACTTTTGAGATTTTTTCCCTAAATCTGAGAGGTTAACTTGTTTTGAAGCAATTAGTAAAACTTAATTTCCAAAGAAGTTTTTTGAAACCAACTGTAAAATGTAAAAAGTTTAAAATCAAGTTCTTCATTTACGATAACAAGGCTTTCTTGGACTTGCAGACTAATCTCAAAATGAATGGAAGACTTAACAAAATTTAAAATCAAGGATATTATCACAGCTCTGATCTTATTGAACTTGTGTATAAAACAGTAATCCCATTGTGTCCTGATTACGACAGCAGCTAAAATATCCTTAAACCATTACTCTTGGTTAGCATATTTATCTACTACAATGCATTTATTCTATTTTATGAATATGGTTTGGAAATGTGATAAGTTCTTAATCTACAGTTGCTTTGAGACTTTTGAAATCCATAAAATAGCTAATGCTATCTGTTCTAAAAATCCTAATATTTAAAATCATCAAAATCCTCTGCATGCCACAATGACACACACCTAAGGCCAACTAACTTAAAAAGAGAATGTACTCAATTAAACAAGAGCAACAATATAAACGATGCACGTAAAATGGACTATACAATGTTTCATGAAGCAGCACCTGCTTGTCATAAGGCATTATGAAAAATTAACCTTACACACATTAATTTTGTTAGAAGTAAATGTGATCAGCTGCCAACATTTCAAATGCTTGTTAATCTAATTTCAGTTCTCTAAGAAGTCATACATTTTCAATCTAGAGGGCTACTATGCCTTCCTTGTGCAAATGGTAGACTACACAGACAAATGACTGAAAATGTCTACAATTAAAACATGCATTAATGTTAAAGAATAATGAATTCTTGCCAAAAGGATTTGCACACTCGAGTAAACTATTTTTGTACACAAAAAGCTTACCGAGAACAGGACAGTGGCTCAAAAACCAGTTGTCTAAGTATATTTTCCATACAAAATAATTTCAAGATATAATTATTAGTTTCTTGTACAGTACTCTATTTAAACAAGAATAAAACAGTATGTGAAAACTACAACACCACAAAGATTGAGCCATATTACTAGTGTAGTCAAACATTAGAAGAATCTTAGAACAAGCAAGCAAAATATTCAGATGGCTGCATCATGGCTGCATACCTGATTGTAACCATGACATACTATACACTGTGAGACAGCACAAATACCTTATGCAGATGGTTCAGTAGGAGAATGGCACTTGGTTTGCTCTTAATAAAAACAACATAAATGCAACCGACAATTGAGAGACAGATAGTGGCCTTATTTGCATGCTGAAAATCTGATTGTGTCCCTCTAGTCCACACACCATTCGTTCACTGTGCAATCTGTCGATGAGTAAACAAATAGGGCAGGATTCATCTCGGTGGGATCTAGGCCCTTTGGTCTAACCGAAATCAATTCTTGGTCGATACTGCAATACCATGGGGTAGGACTAAAAATAAAAAGAGATGATGAATAAGACTGTTTTATATAGACATTTTTTAAAATCATTTTAAGAAATGCAGCATTGTAGTTTACAGTATATCATGGCAGTAGTGATTATGACAGTTAAGATGCTATCACCGTTAAAACTCTATTTTTTAAAATTGGCCCTTTTCTATTCCCACAGTAGGCAACAAAGGTGAAATTTAGAGCCCCACAAATGTTGTATGACTTGTGTTAATGTAACACTTAGGGAGAGGCAGGGTCTGTGGAGGACTGGAAGCTATAGCACCTGCTTAAAGCCATTCAGTCATTAACTATGACACTAGGGCAGTTTTTACAAATCACATTTTTAAGGTTGACACGTTTTAGCATTTAAAGTTTATTTTAAAGATCCTGTAAAAATGTTGAAAAACAAGGCTAATTGCTACATGAACATTTAGGTTATTGCCTCCTTTCAATAGTTACTATTAAATATTTGAATTTGAATATGACATAAATGAGAGGTTCACATTGTCCTTGATGTTACTCTGATCATGTAGAAAGTTGTTATATATCAATATACAATACTAGAAAGGGATTTTCCTGCGTAAAATAGGCATACGCCACACTATTTCTATGTCTATTTTACCTTCTAGTTTATCATATTGTATATATAAGCCCAAACATCACAAATTCAGAAGGGATCCACAGATGTGTTTTCCTTTCTTAAAGCTGCAGATTTCTCCTTTTTTAAAATGAAAATTTGAGAGGATGCTTCTATGAAACCAAACAAAGGCTGAGTTGGCCACTGCCTGTTTCCCTTTCATCTTAGGGTAGGAGAATGCTAAGATCCAGCGAAGAGAACTTGTTTTCTTACATATGGGTGAAAGGGAATGTACCTGAGATTCTAGAATCCTGAAAAATGACTGTTTCAGCACTTATTAGAGCTATTCAGTGTTGGAGTCTGGGGATGGGACTGGAGGGCAGGAATGCAAATACCTTGGTCTTGCTCTTCCAGGCTGAGGTATGCTGAGGTCATTGCTAGTGCTCAGTGCTGGAGTATAGTGTTTCTTAGGGTTTCCATGGCCTAAATCTATTTTGGTTTAAATTTTGTTAACTTGCTTTTATTTTAAACTTTACTCTGTTCTGCTATATCACAGTAGCTAGGAGTGAGGCACAGAAATGTGCATTTTACACTCTGCGGATTTCCTGAAGCTCGGATTTTGAGACTGTTACCAAGACATCCTATCCTAACTTTACTTAAACCCATTCTATCACCCAGCCCACGGTGTACCCTTCATTATAATCATCTTTCCAGTTTTACTTTCCATTCTTGACTCTTGAATAAGTATATTTTCTGCAAATAATTGAGTCACTTGTTCTAGAATTCATTCTTAATATACAGAAGACTGCATTACTAATTCCACTAGGATGAAGATAGAGAGGGAAATAAAATGGTTTGGTTGTCACTGGCTGGAATTTTCTCCATTTTTAGCTAAAAATGGTATTGTTTTACCTTTCAAGTAATGATTTGTTCTATGACAACATATGAAGGTGAATAATTTTATTCAAATATGTTACAATACTGAAAATTGTTAAATTTTTTTTTTTTTAAAGATTTATTTATTTATTTATACAAGCACTGGGTACACAGGCAGAAAGACCAAAGCACACTGCTGAGGGGAGCAGCGGGAGGCAGGAGAGGTCTGCGCGCCATGTGGGACCCTCCTCCGGTGTCCGAGGAGCAGCTGGGGATCGAACTGGCGCTGCGGAGGCTGCGGGCAGCTTCGCAACCCAGCGCTCAACCGCTGTGCCACCGGGGAGGCCCTGTTAAGATTAACTTCTCTTTGTGTTTGCCTTCTGAAGTAAAATGGCATCACATTTACAGAAATAAAATATGGCCTATCACTGCCTCATGTAGTAAGTGAAAGCACTGAGTGTATTTTGTAGAGTTTCTAGTCTTCCATCTCATTACATTAAAACAGAATAGATACTGCCAAAGTATATATTTCAAATGTGATAAATTTTAGAAAATGATAAAAAAAGATTTTGTATCTTGTTTTCTTAAAAAATAAATTCTTAATTGTAAAAGTAACTTGGTTTTAATGTAGATTTGGAAATACAAAAAAGCACCAAGGAAAAAAAGGAAAACCATTTAAATTCCACTATCCAAAGATACTAATTTTAGTGTATATCCTTTTTAGTCTTGTTCATTTAAGAATTCTGGCCTGTAAGGTTTTTACAAACATTGAGAATGATGTTAGCAGTGAGTGTCTCATATATGGGTTTTATTATATACCATTTCTCTTCAGTTTTCTGAGGGTTCTTATCATAAATGTATGTTGGATCTCACCAAATGTATTCTTGGCATCTATTAATATGATCATCTGGTTTTTCTCTTTTTGTTGATGTGGTGAAATATGATGATTGATTTCCTGATGTTGAACTACCTTGTGTCAAGAAATTCCACAAACTTATTTCTGCGTAATTCAATATGGTCCTATGTTGGTTTTTCAAGGCTGCATATAATGCTTTATAAAAATGAACTGTAAGAAATCAAAAAATCTTTTGCTGTACATTTTAGTTTATTTCACATTTTCACTACTATAAATTAATCTTGACCCATTAGTCTATTCTCCACTCTCCATGCTATCACCCAATTCCATGCTACTTCCAACACTGAGTCCTAGAAATGGAAAAACTGACTCAACCAGCATTCAGTTTAAAAAGCTCTCTGATAAGTATTGTCACATTAAGACTTTAAGAAAGTTGTTCTATTTTTACATTTTCAAAAGAAATTGAATGCTCATTCTTCCATAGCCTCATCAATACTGAGTACTACCCTTTCTTGCCTTGCTTCTTAATTTGACGATTTAATAATCATAAAATGGTATTTTATTTCTTGATGTCTAAATTAATTTTTGTCTTATTAGTTTTGTTTCCTCCTTTTTTGACTTGCTTAGTCATATTTATTCATGGAACATTTGGACAGTTGAACTTTGTCTTACAGATTTGAGTTCCTAATGTATTAAGGACATTAAACCTGTCACATATTGCAATATTTTCTTAGTTATGGTATTTTTGCTATATATTTTTCAATATTGTCAACTTAGTTTATTATGTTCCTTTTTTAAGTACAATGAGAAAGGCCAACTCTACTGAGATTAAGTATATTTTCCTCTTGATCCTTGATGGTCATCATTTTTAATATTTACCACTTTAAACCATGAGTAACTCATGTAATATGAGGTATGGATTAAATTCCCCCATCACTGCTGCTAACAGTGTCAGTGTAATTCATTGAAAACAAGCCCTACTATATCACATCCCACCTCTGACATCTACATCTCCAAGTTCAATTATCACCATTACCTCTACCAACCACTTTCTTTGCTCCAGCATCACTGGCCTACTTGCCACCCTCAAACCACCTGACAGGACTGCTCCTTGGGGCTTGTGCACTGTGTGTCCTTAGCCTGGTGTGCCCAACTATATATTCACATGGCTATTTTTTTCACCTATTTTTTTATAAAAAATTTTAACCTCAAAAAAAGTCCTTTTCCAATCTAAAGAAAGTATCCACTTTAACTTTTCTTCTACCATTATAATGTTTACTCATTTATTTTTCATCTGTTACCATCATTAAGAGGGAGAATAGTGTTCATTTTCACTTCTGTGTTCCTGGGCCTAAAAATGTGCCCAGTACATGGTTGAGTGCTCAATAAATGTTAAAATTTTTTCCATCCACTAAATTGAAATACTATTTTTTGGATAGACTTATATATATTAGAGTCTGTTCCTGAGTTATTTTGATTCATATGTCTATGTTCAGGCAAATACTCTCATTTACTATTTCTTGTTCATGAAGAATTTGTTATATATGAGAATGTCTTTGATCTTAGGAAATATTTGCTGAAGCAGTTAGTGGTCAACTGTACTGGTACTTGCAATTTACTTTTAAAAGTTTCCACAAAGAAACAATAGCTATATTTATAAAGACATTAATAAGAGACAGAAAGGGAAGAAAAAGACAGGGAAAGAGGGGGGTATAGAAAAATCTAATAAATATTCCTTATGTTATTTCAATTTCTTGGTTGTTTTGAAAAATTTCAAAATAAATTGGTAGGAAAGATTAGCAGTGAATTTCATCAAATGCCTTTTCAATATCTATTGATTTCTGATTGTGTGTACAACAAATATTTGTTATATATACTTCCCTTCACCAGTGTAAAGCCAATCTAGCATCTATGATTAAACTAATTTTGGTTTACTCTTGTAGCATATTATTCTAGCATATTTAGTACATTATAATTTTTATATTTATATTCAAAATTATATTTGATACTAGTTTTCTGATTGGAGGTTGTCAGTTTTTGTTGTCATGATTGTTACCTTTATAAAGTGAGTTTGAAGAATTTCATCTTTCTTCATATTTAAACAATTTAGAATGGGAATGGTCTATTCCTTGAATATTTGTGAGAATATGACCATAAAAACTATTTAGGTATCTTTAATTTTTTTTTTAGGTCTTTCATGAATTAGTGATTTGTGATTTGTTTTCTTCTTGGATAAATTTCAGTCCACTAGTATTTTCCTAGAATATTTTCCATTTCAGGAAATTTTTATAAAATTTAATAGTATAAAACTAAACACATGATATTTTCTTTGAAGTTTTCTAGCCTGACTTTTGGCTAAAGGTTCATATCCTGTTAGTTACAAGTTTAATTTTCTAACATGTTGAAGAAAAAACTTGGTTGGAGTTTTAAAAATCTGGTCTTATTCAGTTTTTTGATACTTTATTATCAGACTTTAAGAACATGTTTATTTCTAAGGAACTAGACATCAGTGCCAAGAATGAAAGCAAGATGACATATAGGTATTAGTTAACTGCTATAGGCAAAGTATCACTATAATTTATCATCCCCAAATCATCTGTGAAGCTAAAAGCAGCTGAAACATCTATATAGTTTGTCTGTGTGGTGTATATGTGTAAGAATTTAACAAATCTTACCATATTAGTTAAATTATTTACCCCTTACCTTTAAATGCATAATGACAGCAGGGAGATTTTCTATTACAGTACTGACAATAAGACTGGGGGAAATTCTAGAAAACTGCTAGTTAGCATTTTTGCTTAGTGATTTAGATGTTCTTTTAGTACTAAACATTTGCCCCAACCCTAAAACTGCAAGATAAGAGACACGTTTGTTATGTAATTTATCCTTTCTTGACTACAAGGAAATAAGGATAAAGATTAATTTCTGGGGGAAATGAACAATGAAGATTTTTAAGAAATGTTATGACTATATTCCAAAGTCTAAGGCTGAACATGGACCATATCTGTACTCAATAGTAATCCTTATACTAAGTGTCTTCTGTTTTAAAAATTTTTAAATGTGCTTTTATTTTTATTAGATAAGCTTTCCTCAGATCCATGGTTCAAGATTTTTTAGTGCATAATTAACTTAGCTCACTATCATTCCCTTATTAAAAGAGATAAGTAAAGTATTTGAGGGTAGTGCCTAGTAAGCAAGTTCACAATTAATTTAGCTGCTGCTATTATTTAGCTGCTGCTATTATTTAGCTTCATCTAATCATACATTTTATCTTTCATTTTTGGGTGAATGATTCACACATACACACACACACACACAGTATGGAGGGGAGATCCAATATAGGCAGAGGAATTTTCAAGGGCTGAAATTGGCAATTATTAAAAATTTCTGATTTGTAAAATATGACCTTAATATTTATTTTTTTTTAGTTGATAAAACAGATAATTCACGAGAATGAAAATGATAGGGAACATTGGGGACATAAGTTGAATAAACTTTTGTTGCTCAAATAAATACTAGTTTTGCCAAGGTACATGTTTTAGGAAGATGAGTCTGGGCATCAGTAGGGTCATATGTACAATCGTGAGTGCCTCTTACCTGATACAAAGGGCCATCCTGAGAGCAGACTTGCGAAGCTGAGCAGTTCAGACACCGAAACTGCGGAGGAGATGAACTCATCAGATAAGAGGCATCCACAACTGGATACATATTTAAAACTGATTATTTAAAATATTTTAACATCAAACATGATTCAACATGATTAATTTTAAATAAACACTTTGCAAAATATGGTAATTTTTAAAAAAAAAATAGATTTTAATAACTTGGTGACTGGTAAACTTTAGCTTTTAAGAATTTTAGTATCTAAATGAGTTTTGTTAATATTCTGCAGACATTTACCAAAATGGTGGCCTATATTTTCCATTTCCTTTTTAATGTTAATTCCTGAGGAAACCTTCAAACCTTCAGTTCATGAGGGTCACCCCCTTTCTTTCATCTCTTCCTGTGATCAGTTTCCTACAAATCCTTTTCAACTACTCCTGAAAGTAAAAGCATTTAGGGATATCAGCTCTGAGAGGGGCACAGAACATGGTTCAACCTGTAAGATTAACTTTCTATTTTATATCAGATTCTTTATCTCCATATCCAGTTCAACACTACTATACTGTGAGCTCCTTGAAGCTATATTTTATTCATATTTGTAGTCTTTAATAGCTTAGGCCAGAACTGGCACACAGCAACCTCTCAATAAATGTTTTATGAGTAAATCAATGGGTGAACATATTTTAAGACTATTGAGTAGATTCACTTACAAATTCACTCACTCTGAACAGTTTAACCACTCATTGAAAATTGTTCCCAAATCTTGGTTTTTCAATATTATGATAAGTGCTTATTATACATAATTTTAATTATAATGGGATTATAAAACAAAATGTATACTTTAAAATTATGCAAGTATGAATTTAACATTGCATGACTTCAAAATGGAAAAGATAAAAATATGTGAGGTGTAAATTCACCAGGAAAAACCTAACGTTCCAAAGTAGCTTTTTAAAAGATATACTTTGAAAGAAGAATAAGCAATTATTGGAAAAAAAAAATTTAATTTTCCACTTCCCCCAAAACTTCAATTTTTTCCCTGCAAGTTAGTCCTTGATTTTCTGCACAGCGTTCGTAGACATGCTGTAAGATATGGCCAGAACTGCTATCCTTGACAAGGCCTCCCTTTCTCTGTGAAGAGACCCTAAGCTTGGCCTATCAGACTTTGCCTAATGAAGTGAATCCCAAATAGCACTTAACTAGAGTAAAGAGGTATTTCACTAGGTGTTTTTTTTCCCCCTATTAATCTAGTTGGTATCAGACAAATAGGTATTTGCTTTTCCTAAAACTATTTGGTACTGTAAATAAGGCAATTCAAGACAAACATGGTGCATTAACTTTAGGTATATATTGGCAGAGATGAATCCAACCAGGATCATCTGAGAAAGAGGGGCTGTACTGAGAGTGGGTATTCAACCTACCCAAGAAAAGGTGAGCAGGAAGAACATGAGTCCATATGAAAGCAGAGGCTGGATAGAAAGAGATATTAACAGTAAGCTCTCTGGGATGAGACTAAGTGTAGGAGGAGAGAATTATAAGAAAAGCTAACATACATAAGCTATTAATAAAAAACATTATGTCAGGTATTCTATTAAGTACTTCGTTATATAATAATTCTTATTAAAAGTTTTCAAGATAGGTATCACTACTCAAATTTTAATAAAAAATCTCTCAGCAAAACTAGGGAGCAGGACACAATTGGGAAGTAATAGCTACAACACGTGTAATAGAAGATTAATAGCCAAAATACATAAAAGAGCTCCTAGAAGTCAATTAAAAAAAAGTGTTGCAATGGAAAAAACACACAAGGAAAATAAATTTTGTAGAAGAAATACAAAATTGACAAATGCAGTGAGGATGTCAGAAAATAGGCACCATTGTACATTACATTACATCATCATAAGTGGCTAAAACCTTTAGAGGGCAGTATGTCAGTATTTACCAAAATGAAAATGTGCATATTTTGCTGTAAATTCATTCCTAGGAATCTAACCAAAGGAGATACTTTACATTTGCAGTAAAAAACATGTACTGAAATATAACTTATATATTACTTGTAATGTCAAAAATTTTGAAAAAATCTGTACGTCCAATAAAGGAGTACATTAAATTATGCTACAGCCACACAAATTGACTGTCAACTTGTTAAAAAGAATTATTTCATCAAAGTTTACTGATTCTTCACAATTATATTACCGAAAGAAAAACTTGTACAAAACCTTA